>NC_133666.1:177284694-177574694 GCF_037893015.1 Macrotis lagotis
AGACAGAAGAAAAATATGTGGATTCAACTCCATAAAAATGCTTTTGGAGAGGGAGATTCCCGAGGGCCTCATGGAACTTCAAGTTCTACAACAGATAGAGGGATAAGCTAAGGAAGGATTTCCAGGAACACATTTCAAAAAATTCTGAGCATAATACTGATAATACTGCTGTCTCCTGCCCTGGAGAAATCCCTGGGTACTAAGACTGGAATCTCATAGTAGAACCATATTGACTATGGCTATCCCCAAATTCAGTCAGAGAGTGCTCTCTAGGGTGTTGTAGTTATCCTTAAATCTCTTCAGCTCTAGGAAGTGCTTAGCTCTTTTACTCTTCTGGCTACAGGGCAGATAAGTGACTTGGATAGTTGTTGGGGAGGAAACTTCAGGAGACTGTGTTAGATCCTTAGCTGCTGACTGGTGCTGTTGCTGGGGACTTCCACCTCGAGCTTTGACAGCAGCAGCTAGTTCACTCAGTGCTTCCTGATAGTGTAGATATTCAGTCTGGCCAAAGACACCAGTTCCATATCGAGCTGTTTCATAGCCATCTAGCAAGGTATCAATGAGAGCTTTGCGGACACCCTTGAAGGGGGTACTTGTGTTTCGAAGTTCCAGCAGATAGGAGCGGAAATTCTTGCCCATCAGAGAATGAGGATGCCGGCCTTCTGAATGGAATGGTATCACAGAGGCACGAATGGCATCCAAGGCTTTCATTCTTTACAAGTAGTTGTAGCAATGTTGATTTCCTGGTGTCTCCAGCTGCAAAAGTCTGGCATCATTCTCTTCAAGAAGCTGGGGTTCATACTTTACATCCTGGACCTTGGATAGTCGGATGTCAGTCTCTTCCTTCAGATCCTTGAGAGCATTGTGTCCCACAGGGACATGAGGACCTCTTCAAGACTTCATAGCAAAACCCATGATCTGCCTCTTCACAAAAATGAACAGCAGCACAAATACCAAGCTCCCATAGGCCATCACCAGCACCACGTTCACCCCGGACAGCCAGTTACTGCTGGACGCCAGGGTCTCCCTCCAGCTTCTTTAGCTCGGGCTCCTTAGCAGCAATGGCCCTAGGGCTCCAGGACCGGCCCTGGCCATTTCCCTATGGGGGGAAGCCAAAAAACTGTTAAATTCTTAATGGAAATTTTGCTTAGGGTACCCGCCATAAAATTAGGGATGGCTAGGTGGCTCAGTGGATAGATTACTGTCCCTAGAGTCAGGAGGACCTGAGTCCTCAGTCACTTAGTAATTACCTAATTGTGTGACCTTGGGCAAGTGACTTAACCTCATTGACTTGCAAAAAAAAAGAATAATAACTTTTGTTTTAAGGCTTTCAGGGACACAACAGACAGGTTTATTATAAGGAAAGAATTTCCCCTCCCATTCTTGTTATCATCTACTTTTTTCCCCAAATCTACTATAATTATGTTACAAGCAAAATGTAAAACAAACAAAAAATTCCTAGGTTGGATTGGTCAACTTATCCATATGTTATCCATTGTTATCAAAATTGATCCACTTCTTTTTTCTACATTTCCTAATTATATCCTTTCTAATATTTATGAACTTATATTATCACTATTAAATACATTTCAGATATAAACTATGACCTACTTTTTCTAATCTTTTGTCCATAGTCCTTTGAGTAAGATAAAATTTTAGTTATCTGTTTTAGTATTATGAGGTTCACAACTATAAAGTTTTGTTGAAAGAAAATATGTATAGGAAAGATGAATTTTTGCACAAGGGAAAAGAAATTGAATTTGTGCTCTTTAAAATGCACTATTTCTCTAATGTAAATTATTTTACTTTACATTTCTTCTTAAATTCAGACTATCATTTTAGCTTTTTTGAGATCATTGGAAATTTGTTTCTGTCATACAATATATTAACTGTCCTCAGCTACATGATATACACATAAGTATGTCTCCTATGTCTTTAAGTTAATAAATTGCTAAAATATTAAATAGAACTTGGCCAATGACAAGTCCTCTAGGGATTTCTTTCTAGATTGACATTAATCTGCAATTACTTTGTCAGATATCTGATTTTTCAAGTAGTTCCACTTCTACTTAGGAATATAATTCAACTCACATGTCTACATCTTAAACAACAATAATACTGTGATAGAATTTTTTCCCCAAAATTTCAGTTGTCTAGATATATTATACTATTCTCCTAAACTATCTACCAGTCAAAAATAATGGATAAAAGGAAATAGATTAGACTGCAAAAACTTGATCTGAAAGAAACCACATTAGATTATTGAAGTCATTCTTTTCCTTTCTGTCAGTCATTGGTTATCTCCATATAGTTTATGTTGATTATTCTCACAACTTATTTCTTTGATAATGCACTCAATATGTTTCCATTTCCCTTATTTTGAAGAATTAATTTCTAATTTATTTAATCAGGACATTTAGATATCATTCTACAGAAACTTTATCTTTCTTTATTAAATCAAAAGGGAATATTTTATTTTTCCAATTACATTTAAAGGCAATTTTTAACAATTATTTTTTCACTTCTTTCTGTATAAAATTTCAATGGTAATGTAATGGTAATTTCAATGCTAATGGTAAGTTAGAAAACACTTTTTCAATATTTGTTCAGGATCATAGTATATACTTTATCTCACCTAATGACTTTTATATTGAGTTTGTGGTAGCATGTAAGAACAAGATAGGATATTGTCCACTATATGAAATTAGTTATATTTTAGGTTTGAAATAAAAAAAAATCTTTTTAACTACAGTAGAATAAACATAACAAATAAGAATTAATATGATCATTTCCCAAAAGGACTCTCTATCAAACAATAAATTTCTACTCTGTGTAACTTATTTTTGAATATTTTAAATTTAATTTGATAATTCTAGTGTTTTCCTGATTGTGTCCATTCCAATGTTTTTCTCTTTTGCTCACATTTATTTTTAATGATACATTGACTTTCTTTACTTCTTTTTCAAAAAATATAAACACTCCTCATTCTATTTATCCTTTATTTACTTATACCAAAAAGAGATAAATGTCCTCCCATGTAACAATATCAGGATGAATATTTTTCTTATAGACACACACAAGACTAAGTCAATATATAATAATATAGTTCCACTCACATTAAAACCCTCATGGGATAATCTTTGTTTTCATGTTTTAATAAATTAATGTCACACATAAAAAGAGAACCAAAATTTATTTACATCTCTGAAACATTGTTTTGATGCCAACTCCTGATTAATATGGAACATGTTATTCATTGGTTATCTCCATATAGTTTATGTTGATTATTTGAAAATTAACTTCTCAGAAAAAAGAGATTTATTTACATGCTTCCTGTCTCAACCTGAAAAAGATTTGTAGATTTCAAACAACATTATTTTCAAGAAAATTCTTCAAGTTTTGATTTCTTTCCTTGCATTTGATTAATTCATTTTTACCTCAAATATTTTTCCATCAAAACTTATTGACTGGGCCCAACATGAACCCTTGTTCATGCATATTGTTATTTTTCTTACTGATGTTCAAAACAACTTTAAATCTTTTGTTAGACAGAATCATTTTCTCCTTATATACTAATAGGATTTCTCTTTTTTATAAACTATTGTTTAAAAAATCTATAGGGCTCCAAGTCATTGTCAAATGTCATGGAACAAAATGCTAGAGGGAGATTAGGAATGTCATAGTCATAATTTCAGGAATTAAAATTTTTCTCTTTAATGTTTTAATCTCACATAAATCAATAAATATGACCAATTCTCATAAAAACAGGAGAGAGAAAAAAAGCTTCCAATGGACAAAAATGACTACTATGTACTTTTTTGGGAGGGAGGGAAGCATTATATATATATATATATATAAAATGTATATGTATGTATATGTACATATATACATATATACATGATTTCAATACTCCTGCTTATCTATTTCCAATGCAGAAATGTCTTATGTTTTCTTCTGTATATTTTTAAATAATTCATTGATATTTTTCTTTTTTTTTTTTGCTTCCTTCTCTATATTACTATAGTCATCATTTTTCCCTTTAACTTCCCTCCCCACCCTTCACACACACACAAATCTTCCCTTTTATGATGTAAATATAATAATACCAAACAAATTCAGACATTAGCAATATCTAAAAATGTATGTTTCATTTTGTACTTTATTCAATTTACTCTCTACAAGAGATCAGAAGCATGATTCATTAACCGTCTTTTTGAGTTATAACTGGTCATCATATTTATCATAATTCTTAAGTCATTTGCAAATGTTTTCCTTTGCAATGCTAAAGTTTTTGTATCAATTATTTTCCTGCTGACTTTACCCTGCATCATTTCATATAAATTTTCCCAAGTTTCTTCCTTGTTCACATTGGGGTTCTTTCCCCCTTGGTTCTGATAAAATACTATGGTGCAAGAAATAAAGTAGAGAAGTATCTGGCTTCTAGGTTGAACTGTGAGAAAGAATTCTTTAAATAGATCCATTGGCAGTATGATATATGGTTCCATGACAGTGGCTGTATTGATAGTCAACAATATTGGTAGGTAACAGGACTTGAGATGATGTCTCTATGTGGCTCAAAGTTGATATTCTTAGTGACAGATTTAATAACTGAGTCCTAATTGAACCCAATTTGATAGTTTATTGTCTGTTCTAGAATGAAATGAGACACTCTCAGATCAATACATAAGAAAATTTACATAAGAGTAGCACAGAAAAGTTACTTGGTAAGGATGTACTACTTATGTAAGTAGATAGCCAGCCATCCCCTCCACTCTACAAATTCACCAAGAAACAGAAAGGGGGGGGAGAGAGAGAGAGAGAGAGAGAGAGAGAGAGAGAGAGAGAGAGAGAGAAAGAATCAGATAACTCTCCACATTCGGTATACTAGTCTTTTCACGAGGAGCAAATAATGATGAAGTCTTCTAACTTAAGGAATACTAGTGTAATTCCAAGATGCTATTTCAAGGAATTCTGAAGATAAATGATGTCAGGAGTCCAGTCCTGAGAATCATTTTCTGCCCTCATAGAAAGAATCTTTTTGGGACCTCATTTCTGGATTTGGTTATGTCCAGGGAGAGAGGTCAGATTGGGGAATAGAAGAGAAGCTCCAGCGAATTCTGCTTGAGATTGCTTGAGAGTGACCTTCTGATTTTATTTACCCATAGATACAATATACTCACAGATAAAAGGAAATGGTTGTTCTGAGCAATGAGATAGATAGGTTTCTCTGGACATATGCATTTTTATGGAGAAGAAGCACTGTGGAAGAAGACTTTAGGATCTTTTGAAATGACAATACTAATTGGCAGATTACTCTTGGCAGGTGTCCTTTTCTAGTTTCTATCACCTGCAATAGCTCTGGTGTGGGTCTGGACATGAATTTATGAGAGTCAGGTTGAGTAGACACACATCCAAACACAAAAGGTTGGGAAGTGAAAATCTACCAACTTTATTTTGGAAACTCAGACTTTTTATAGCAAAAACTTATCTCAGGAATGACTGGTTAAAAGAGGCACAGTTTTACAAGTTCCTGGGTAAATTTACAATATTTATTCACAAAAAAAATGCATGCTTCTCTATCAAAGAAACATTTTACAACCATGCTAGAGCCATAGATTATCCTGGGTCAGCATTCATTGGTGAGCCAACAGATCCATACAATGAGTGATAATCCATACATACCTCTGATGAAGAAGATCACCAAGGATATGTGAATATCACTCCCTGGGACTGGCCCTCTACAAGTTTCATTTGGAAAGAAGGTATCTCTATTCCTTTGAAGTTTTGAAGCTCCTGGAAGATAGAAGTTGAAAAGATAAAATCAACTATTTTTCCTTCCCAAGTGAATTTATGCTTGCTGCTGGAATCTGTATTTTAAGTTCCTTATTGAATTAGTTTTATAATAACATAGTCTTTGTAGATATTACTGTAGTTACAATGTATATTATTTTTGCCATGATTTTCTTCACTCAACATAATTTAATGCAAATCTTCCTATATTTCTCTTAATTATCATCATATTCTCTAATCACTATACTATTATAAGACATTCATTTTTTTAGTTTTTATTTTTCCTGCTGTTCTCTAATCACTGGACAATTTTGTTGTTGGTGGTGTTACTTGTATTTCTCTAATAATTAACTAAATGAAAATCTTTGTAAATATGAGTTCTTTCTTCCTGTTGTTAACTAGTCATCACTATAACCCATAGTAGTAAAGAGATTTTTATCATGTGTGCACATGGTACAAGAAATATCATTTTGTGTGGCACATATTACAGAGTATGATGAGATTGACAAATTCTATAAGCTCAAAAATGCATTTATAATAATACAAGTCATTTCATAATTTATAAATGCTCAAAAATATGAATAGTAAGTTTTCAGAGGAAGAAAGTTATCTGTGGTCATATAAGAAGATTTTCGGTTTTTGTAAGGTTTTTGTAAGGCAAATGGGCTTAAGTGGCTTGCCCAAGGCCACACAGCTAGGTAATTATTAAGTGTCTGAGACCAGATTTGAACCCAGGTACTCCTGACTCCAGGGCCGGTGCTCTATCCACTGTACCACCTAGACACCCCCTGAGTCACTATTGAATAAAGAAATACAAATTAAAACAATTCTGATTTAATACTTCACACTTATCATGTTGGTTTATCTAACAGAAAAATAAAATGGTAAGTGTTGGAGGGGACATGCAAAAACTGGTACATTAATGTCTACTGATGGAGTTGTGAATTGATCAAACCACTCTGGAGTATGATTTGGAACTATGCACAAAGGACTATAAAAACCATACAAACCCTTTGATCTAGTAATACCACTACTAGATCATAGTAGTGGGGTCATAAAAAAGTGTAAAATGAACCATAGGTTCAAATTTATCTGTAGCATTTCATTTTGTGGTAGCAAAAAATTGGAAACTGAGGGAGTACCCATCAATTCTGGAATGTTAAATAAGTTATGGTAAATTAATAAGATGGAATACTATTGTTCTGTAAAAAAACATGAGTTGGCAAATTTCAAAAAAATCCTGGAAAGACTTACATTAAGTGATGCTTAGTCGAGGGAATAAAGCCAGGAGAACATTGCACACAGCAGCAGCAACATTTTTGTAATGATCAACTGTGATATATTTAGCCCTTTTCAACAATAGTGACCAATGACAGTTCCAAAAGACTTGCAATGAAAAATGCTATCCACACCCAAAGAAAGAAATATGGAGCCTAAATGTAAAGCATATTATTTTCACTTTTTGAATTTGATTTTTTTCTTTCTCATGATTTTTTTTTCCTGTTTGCTCTGATTTATCTTTCACAGCATGACTAATATGTACATGTCTTTAACATGATCACACATATATTACCTATAACAGTTCACTTGCTGTCTTGAGGAGGAAAAGGGAAGAGAGGAAGGGAGAAAAATGATAACTCCAAATCTTATAAAAAATGAATGTTGAAAATTAACTTGCATGTAACTGAAAAAACAAATAAAAAACCCCCAAAAACATAACTTCCAGATGAAGAAAAATATATATACTTTAAAAACTGGATAAAATTCAGTATAAACAGAGGAAAGTAAAAATATATTTTGGAAATTTTTTAGGCTTGATAAATGAATGAGTCTGATAATTCACAGACTGTAAAAAGCTAAATGCAGATCTTAAAAGTCTTCAAGAAGAGTGGATATGCACAGAAAATATAATGAAAATTGTCATAAAAATATAATTGATTATATCTTAAATGATTGAGCATTGATGGTCCAGATTATTGACTTTACAGAGCAAAGACCAAAATCAATACCAAATTAGAAAAGAAATAAGAAAATATGGCATAAGATTAATCTAATTCCACATTGACTATTTAAACAAGCTATCAAAGAAGAAAAGTGAAAAAAAGTAGGGAAAAGTTAAAAGAATAATCATCAGCAGAGATCATAAACATTTCCTGTGGAAATTTCATCAATTTAATCTGTCTCAACAAGCAAAAAAATATGGCAGGTAAAACAAATATTGGTTTAGAATCTAAGTCTTTCTTTAAGAATGATATGGATGAAAATGCTAGAAGGTTGTTAATGGAATGCCTTCATAATACAGTAAGAAACAAATAGAAGAAAATAAGCTTGTAAAAAAATTTAGTGAGATATCCAATTAAACTATATCTTCCTGAGAACATTTAAGAATTAAACTGAATGGAGGAGACAAAAAATCATAAAAAAAGAGAAAAATTTGCTAAGATTAGCATAAGGAGCTTTTTTTAAAATGTTTATTGTGCCAGTGAATCCTCTATGTCTAGAAAGCAATAGGACAGTACCTGATGTGCTACATTATGAAGAAGAAATAATATTTAAAAGAAACAGAAATGAGAAAAGTACCTAAGTATGAATAAGTATACCAAAGGAAGGTCTTTGTGAGAGCAAATGTGTCTAAGAAATGGAATCCCTAGGGACATGAAAAGGTAAAGGAGAATAAATGATTAGAGATCCTTAAGAAAAAAAAAATTAGGAAAATATATGTGATGGATTTGTTTGTTTTCTCATCTCTCCATTATTTTGTGATAATAACTTATACATATATTTCAGATTATTCTAGAGGAAAGTATAATGAATTCTGGAGCTTGGTTGAGAATAATTCTAAAACTTTGGATAGAAAACCTACACAGTATTCTCTAGTCTCAATGTAAATAACCAATCATGATTAGATCATATGCAACTATGTATTTTGCTCTTTTCACAAAGAAGAAAATGTTTTAAAAATTTTTTAAATTAAAAAAAAATTAATTTAAAATTTGACAGGTTACTTTGATTTTATGCAGAAAGGGGGTGGAGAGAGATAAAGAGATATAAAGAGATATATAAAGAGAGATAAAGGCAGAGGCATAGAAGCACAGAGACAGAGATAGAAACAGAAACACATTGACAAATGAGACAAAGAGACAAAGAGATAAGAAACACACAGATACAAAGAACATTCAAATACACATGAATTTTTATCAAATTTTTATGTAATTCAAATTGAAATAAACTTCCTATTGAGATATTTTTCTGGTATAGATAATTCTTTTGTGATTATAATGGAATGTATTAGGAAGAATCAATGGTTGATTGACAAGTAGCATATCTTGAATCTTCTTGTTGGTTGTAGAACAGGGTTCTTAAATTTGTATGTGTGTGAGTGAGTGTGTGTGTGTGTGTGTGTGTGTGTGTGTGTGTGTGTACTGGACAACTGGACAACTTATTGATCCTATGGATTTTTTCACAATATGTTTTTTAAATGTATAGATTAAAATTCATAAAATTACAAAGAAAACAAATCATTTTAATATGTTATCAAAATATTTATTTTTAAATTCATGTATCTCACTTTAAGGAGACATAGATGACTCAGTGGATTGAGTAATTAGACTGGTTTCTTGGAGACCTGAATTCAAATCTGCTATCAGTCACATGCTAGCAGTATGACTCTGGACAAGTCCTTTAAACTCTGTTTGCCTTAATCTACCAGAGAAGAATATGGGAAATCATTGCAGTATCTTTGCCAAGAAAAATCTCAAATATTATTATGTTTCATGGGGTTACAAAAAGTTACACATGTTTTAATGACAACAACAGCATCACATTAAGAAACAAGCAAAAAGAACCACCTAGAAACTATTGCTAAAATTTATTATTTTTCCTTCTCATGGAGAGTCTCTTAACACTTACTTAAATAAAATACTCATAATTCAAAAACAAGACAAAAAATTAATAGAAAAACTTTTGCTTCCTAAGACTTCCTTTATGAAAACAATCACTTTTTTCATTGTTATACTATTACTCTAATTTTATGTTATTGCTAAATGATATTGCTTATTTATTACTATAGATTGATACATGTGAGCAAGTATTTACATGTATTATTGCATAAGATTTCAACACGTAAAAGTTCTATCCTTTTAAGAGTTGAAAAATTTGGTTATTAAAAGGGTAACCAAATTTTTCAACTCTTAAAAGGATAGAACTTTTATTTCTTTATTTATAAATTTAAACTTTATTTATAAATTTAATATTTCTTTTGTGCAAATAAATTTGGAACAAACATAAGAGAAAGTGCCTATATAGAATAGCATTTTAGTGACTCGAGGGAGGAATGAATGAAGGGGGAAAATGTTGAATACAAAAAGCTAAAAACTATTTTCAAGGAGTTTTCTGAGATCTGAGTCACTGACTTGACAAAAGAGAAAAAACCCACTTCCATATAAATAAAAAGACATAAATTGCCTTATAAAGGATGTTTGCTGATTTTACTTTTGTTTTTGAACAATTTGGTGACATATCAAAGGGAAGAAAAAACTTTTTTAACAAAACATTTATGCAATTCAAGTGTGACAAAATAGTTTTCAGAGACAAAATAATTGAGAAAGTACTTATGCTGATTACTATTATAATCTGCTCATCAAATTAATCCATTCAGTTAAGTGACATAGTGTAATGAATCTGGAATAAGGAAGACCTGGGTTAAATTTATTCATTAACTATATAAGTCTTTCAACATCTCTGTCCATTTCTTCAGCTGTAAAATGGGGATGGTAAAATCACCTATTACCTAAAGTTTTTGTGAGATTAAGATGAGATAATTTTGGTAAAGTACCTTGAAAAACCATAAAACATAAAAATGCTAGTTATGATTAAGCCTATGTATAAGCAGAGGATGAAGCCTACTACATTCCCATAAGATTCTCCTTACTGATATAGGCAAAGAGTGTTGTTGAGTTTCTGTTAGTATGGCATTGAGATAATGTCCAGAACCTCCATCAAGAAAGAACCTTTGGAAATAATAAATTAAAAGAAAAACATTTAGAAAGTGGAATACATGAAGAGGAGCTGAGCCCTTAACCTATGTCTGTGTTTCATCTTGCCTTCCTAGAGATATATAGGAATTGCCTCTTGATTGCAATCAGGAGTCGCTTCAGTGGACTGCCTGTATACTATCTGTATAACTTCTCTGACTTTTTGCTTGTTATTTGCTTGAATTAATAGGTTTACTTTCTATTTATGATAATCTTTTGTGCATTTTACCTTTGGGTGAGGATGGATCAAACCTTCAGATATAATCTATAGACCTCCTTTCCTCCTTTTTTAAAGATCTACTTGGGAAGCAGCTTGAATCTATTTATTCATATTTTCCCATTAGTTGAAGTTTTATAACCCTTGTGAATTTAATTCATAATCTACATGGGCAGTTTAGATCCCTTATATGTGTATTTTGGATATGTATTGTAAATGAAAAGAGAGCAAACTTTAAAGTTGAGGAGCAAGAGAAATTGGAACTGGATTGAGATTGAGAAATTGCAGCATTTTCAATAATTCTAAGATGTCACCAAATCACATCTGCAGTATGACTAATTATTTCAGTGAAGCTATATGATTATATATCATGATATTATAATAACATAAACATAAAAAGCAAATAATAAATCATATTAAAATAGCATAACAAAAACATAAAAATAAATAATAATGAAATAATAAACATTTATATATAACCCAAAGGAAAGTTGCAAAACACACAGTGTTCTACACGAGAGCACACAAATTCTACATGAAAGTTTATGTAATAGCATTTTCTATACACCTAGGAAAAAGGTAAATTGATCATGTAGTAAGACAAAGGGATTGCAGGAAATATACAGTCTAAGTGGCACATTGCTGCATCCAGATATTTAAAGAAGTGGAAAGTCATTCAGATTCTGGTTAGTATTATGGCAGTACAAAAAATATAATAAGACACAAAGAGAGAATTCAGAGCTGTGTTGGTGGAAGGAATGTAAACAAAATAAAATGACAGGCAAATAATAGGCAACTAAATGATGCAATAGATGGATTGCTGGGCCTGGAGTCAAAGAGCTGAGTTCAAATATACCTCACATTTACTAGCTATGTCCTTTGTAAATGTACTTAGCACAAAACCTGGAAAATAGAAGGTTCTCTTTACATGGTCACAAGTATTATTTCTGTCATTATTTAATATTATATGTTCTATTATAAAAATATTGCACTGTATTACATTATATTAGTATAATTTATTGCATCATATCAATGTGAAATTTCATAGTTGAAATCACTATGCTATTTTCAGATTCAATTGGGTAGAATAGCAAGATTTATTGCTGGACTTGGGCTAATAAAAATTAGAATTTTATGTCAGTTATGAATTGTGTGAGTTTGGACAAGTAATTTAACCTCTAAGTTTCAGTTTTCTATAACTGAAAATTAGAATTAAAAAAAAAAACTCCTAAAAGCCTACAGTGTAAAGGTAAACTGGTGTTTCAGTGGAAAGAGTGCTGGGACTGGAAACAGGAAGACCAGAATTTAAATTTGACCTCAGACACTTGATACTTAACTGACTGTATGACCTTGGGCAAGCCATTTAACCCCATTGTCTTGTAAAACCAAAAAAAAAAAAAAAAAGAAAGAAAATTTCTTGGCAAGTATTAGTATAATATGTTTCAATGGGTCATGAAGAATTGGACATTAGGGGCAGCTAGGTGACACAGTGGATAGAGCACCAGCCCTGGAGTCAGGAGTACCTGAATTCAAATCTTGCCTCAGATACTTAATAATTACCTAGCTGTGTGGCCCAAGGCAAGCCACTTAACCCCATTTGCCTTGCAAAAAAACTAAAAAAAAAAAGAATTGGACATTAATAAACAATTGAGCAACAAGAAAAACAATCTCAAATACTTTATTTCAAGTTCAAATGAATAACATGTTAGTACTTTGGAACTTTATAGGGATATATATATATATATATATATAATGTCTATTTTTTAGAAATTCATGTATGCAAATGCATTAGCTAAAATATAAATGCATAACTGCTTTAAAAATTAAATCCACTGAATGCTAAATTTGGAAGAGCATATGAAATTAAATGAATATTGCTTTTAGTGAGAATTGTTTTGTCTAAGTTTTTGCTACTTCTCCATATATACAAAAATAATTTATTGACCTGAATATATTAACCTCTTAATATTTCTATGTTCCTCTTTCCATTTTATTAGGAAAATTAAACAATCACCTATTCTCGTGATGTAAAAAAGTAAATGTCATTTTGAAATCTATGATCTGTATTTCTCAAAATAAAATTAACTTATCCCTGAGTCAGGAAAAGTAATTTAGGCAAAATAAAACAACACACAGTATCTTTTGCTTGCTATTTTAACTTTTTTTTCTCTTTATTATTTTGAAATTGAAAACAATAAAAAAAATAAAAATTTTCTTATTTAAAGGAGAACAGAAAAAGTGGACTCCATATGAAACTGAATCTTTACTACTTGTAGCTTGGTTTGTTGGTTCTTGTCCTTGGTTTTCAAAGAAGACTAAAATAATATCACTGCTCTGTGTGAGTTCTGCATAGAATAGTTTTTTGTTGTTGTTGTTTTGTTTTTGCCAAGCATACTCTGGCATTCTAACAATGACCTGCCTATCATAGTTGCAATCTCTGTAGTGATGTTGGAATGCTAGGCAATTTAGCCTCCTGCCAGGTGATCTTCAGAACCTTCCTATGACAATTTAAATGGAAGTGATTCAGTTTCCTGATAAGGTGCTGGTAGAATGTCTAACTTTTACAGGATGTTGTTTGTCCTTTATTCTGGAAGAAGACCACGACATCAAGAAGGTGATACCATCACAAGCCAAGTGAATTGGATTTGAGTGAGCCAGCTATGAATCAGGACCACTGGAGATGGTTCTGAATATAAGGCAATCGAGGTTAAGTGACTTGCTCAAGGTCACACAGCTAGTAAAGTCTCAAGTGTTTGAGGCTGGATTTTAACTCCAATCCTGACTTCAAGACCAGTTTTCTCCACTGTAGCATCTAGCTGCCCTTTCACAGGCATGTAGAAATGAGGTCAGCACATTGGCTCTGTAGACCTTCAATTTGGTGTTGTTGGTTTTATTATTATTTTTTTTTTTGGTTTTTTTAGGGTTTTGCAAGGCAAATGGGGTTAAGTGGCTTGCCCAGGGCCACACAGCTAGGTAATTATTAAGTGTCTGAGACCGGATTTGAACCCAAGTACTGCTGACTCCAGGGCTGGTGCTTTATCCACTACACCACCTAGCCACCCCTTGTTGGTTTTATATATTTCAAATTTAACATAATTTCTGCTATGGTCTTAATCAAAATTTAAATTAAGTTGTTCCTAAGGAAAATGGACATTTTAAGGGAAATATTTATCTTGAAGTTTCTTTAATTTTTAAAAATAAAATATCCAAACCTATTTTAAAGGAATAATATAATGCAAGGAATTATGGGTATCAGGGAACATTGTAATTAGAAACAAATGTTGTAATCTTTTTCTGCACTTGACCTTTACTTTGAACCTGATCATCAGCTCATCTGTGGCTCATGATGCTAAGCATGATAGTATGTTGCATTAAACCAAGCAAGGGTTCGTCCTACAGCCACACCTCCTAAAGCAATCTCTCCAATACAAGACCTGGACCACTTCCAAAATACCACCCCTCCCATAGATCCTTAAGGGGATGTATTTAAGGAGGGACTGGAGAGTTTTCCACTCTCTCCTATTTCCCTTAGCTCTCTGACTTCTAATGTGTAAGTTATTGACCATGTGGGGTTATTCTGCTGCACCCAAAACTATATGACTTTTAAAGAACTTTAACTCTCTATTAATCTTATCATCTCTACCCTCTTAATACTGGAGTAAAATCAGCTACTCATCTGCCTGATTAAACTGCTTATTCAAAACTGCAGAACCTTTAAGGTATTCTTAGCTCTCTCTCTCACTTTTTTTTTTAATTGTAGTGACTTTTAAATAAATGTTTCCTTTTACAACTGCACTATGGGGTCAGAGTTGTGAGTTTTTCCCCAGGAAACTAATAACTCCTGCAACAATATCATTTTCATATAATTTGGTAATAAACTTCTATGTTAATATGACAAAAATACTTCCTTTAAGGTATATCAATTAGTGAGTAAAATTGAAAATGCAATTATATTTCCAAAAAATTTCTTAACATGTTATTTTTATGGAATAAAAAACTTCAAAAATCTCTTGATAAAAAGTTAAATCACAACAGTAATTCCATTTTGTTTTCTTTTAATTTTCATTTCAATATTTTTTCTATCATGTGTATTCATTATTAGATTGAGAGAAAATTTACTAAACTTAAACTAAAATTGTCAATTAATAAACTTAAATGCAAATGTTTTGGTTTAAATTCTCCTTTACCAGGGGCCTTAAAAATATTTGGGCAAAGTCAAAGTAGTGGATATTGATGGGGTGGGGAGGAGGAGTGTAAGGAACATGAAATAATTCATTTAAAATACTCAGAAGAATTCAGGTACAAAAGAAAGGTTTGTTTAAGTTGCTGGGGTTAGCAGGAGCTAAGGGAGAGAAAGAGTAAAGGCAGTTGGAATCCATTGGTCCACTGAGAGTATTAGCAACAATATCAGCATCTTCAGTAACCATGATGGTAAGAAAAGTTTTGGAACTTGAAAAATTACCTGAGTATCATGCTCCCCAAGAGTGGACTAACTTCACAAAGGAAGAAGATGTAGGGAGCTTTTTTCTTTTTTTTTTTTTCAACCATTTGCACATGCCTATTTTTAAGTTACAAAATGTTTTTCCATTCTCCCTTCCCACCCCCCTCCCCTCAGCTGTGATTGAGTTAGCATTGTTCATATATATTTTGGATAAACATGTTTACAGATTAGTCATTTTCAGTATGAGGCATTAAGATTAAGGGAAAGAGATACATAAAAGCTAATTTTTATGAAGTGTTCATCAGCTTCTGAAGGGTTGGTTTTCCTTTTTTGTTGTTGTTATTTTGTTTTGTGTTGTTTTTCTTGCTCTGGATGGGGATAACATTGTCCATAGCTGGTCTACTATAGTTGTCCTAGCTCTCTGAACTGCTGAGAGGAACTGCTTCCATTAAGGTAGATCATCTCACACTGCTGTTACTAATGTCAATATTGTTCTCTTCGTTCTGCTCCCTTGGCACAGCATTATATCCTATAAGTCATTCAATGCTTCTCTAGAGTCTGACCATTTTTTATTTCTTATAAAACAATAATATTTTAATATTTATGTACCCTAACTTGTTTAACCATTCCCCAACTGATGGGCATCCTCTCAATTTCCAATTCTTTGCCACTACAAAAAGAGCTGCTACAAATATTTTGGAACATGTAGGACTTTTTCCCATTTTTTATGATTTCATCTGGATATAGCCCTAGAATTAGAATTGCTGGGTCAAAGATATTAGCAGCTTTATTGCTCTTTGGGCATAGTTCCATATTGTTCTCCAGAATGGATGGATCTGTTTACAACTCCACTAGCAATGCATCAATATCCCAATCTTCCCACAACTTCTTCAATATTGATCTTTTTCTCTTTATCTTATTTTAACCAATCTGATAGGTGTGAGCTGATACCTCATAGTTGTTTTAATTTGCATTTTTCTAATCAATAATGATTTGGAATATTTTTTCTTTTGGTTATATGTATATATATATATATATATATATATATATATATATATATATATATATTTCTTCATTTGAAAACTGTCTGTCTATTCATATCCTTTGACCATTTATAGATTTATAGGGTGAATTTTTAAAATGACATACATAAGTTATGTAGATGGATGGTAGATGAGAGCAGAGGTGAGGTAATAAGGAATATGTAGATGAAAGGCAGGAGCTCAAAGACTTAATCCTTTCAAACTAGGACAGTATCCATGTTTTGTTGATGGGGCTTGTCCACTGCTTAGACACAAGTATTTGGGAGTCCTTGTTAGGGGACTTTGCAATGTAATTTCCTAAAAGGTCATTAACCTCCTCTCAATGATTTGAAAAATGATATGGTTTAGGGGTGTTTATGTTAGATACTTGGTCAGTGCAGAGGGAACAGATTAATTATAGAATATATTGCTCTGTCCAACATTTTTTCTACTTCAATATTTCAATTCTGCTTCTGCTTGCATACATTAACTGATGAGATGAGAGGAATTAGTCACCAAATAAAAGACTTGGCTTTCAACATTTCCCTAAAATCCACTTTAGCTCTCATCGCTCTTCTATCCTCATTTTCAGTGACTTATCTGTTATCATTATTACTAACAATTCATCTTAGATTAAATCAGCAACTTCCTGATTAATTCATTTCCCAATAATGGAAATTGTAGGAAAAGAGTTGTCAGAATTATAGTTAGCATCTTGTAGGGCAAGAAATTTGAGATTATTCGGAAGGGAGTGTTCTTATACATCAAAATTTTATCACTTGAATAGTGGCATAGGATAAAGAGTTTTCAGTTTAGGAAAGAAGTGAATGAAAGGAACTCTGATGTAGACAGCAAGAGATTTAAATGGGCAGCCTATCTGTCAAAAAGCATTCATTAAACATTTAAAATTTGAAGTGAGATTCAGTTTCTGGTGTCTTGTTGGTTAATCAGACAGCCAAGACACTACTACCTAGTAAACCCCTAGCCCAAATATTCCTGAATTGGTCCTCCCCAGATGCAACTAATCAAAAGTTTCATCTCCCTAATCTCTTTTTATCTTTCTTCCAAGTCAAGACATGACTCATTCCTGATGTCATAGGTTTTCTTCAAAAATGGTAAAGGATAAACATTTGCCTCTTTGCTTTTGTTCTTTTTTTGTTCTAGTTTTTTAGTTTTTTGCAAGGCAAATGGGGTTAAGTGGCTTGCTCAAGATCACACAGCTAGGTAATTAAATGTCTGAGGCTGGATTTGAATTCAGGTACTCCTGAGTCCAGGGCCAGTGCTCTATCCACTGTGCCACCTAGCTGTCCTGTTTTTTTTTTTTAAAGAAAGATTATATTTATTTTGAGTTTTACAATTTTTCCCCTTTTCTTGCTACCCTCCCCCTCCCCCTATATGTTTTTGTTCTTTTAATCTGTTTATAACAATGCAACTTGTATCTTTGCAACTTCTTTGCCTTACATGATCAATCATATTCACTCTGAGCTTAATGCCTATATATTAATTATATTCAGAGAGAACAGTGGAAATTGTCAGTGATTAGCTTGGGAATACACAATAGTTAACTATGATAAGACAGTACAACTTAGTCCTCTAAAGTTAAGAGATTGATTTGATTTAAGTACACTGAGCTCTTGCTCTTGTGGTTATGATTTATTAAGATATATTTTGATAAACTACACTAAAGACAGAAATTAAACTAAATGTGTTGTTATTAATATAATTTGATAAACTTCTCTAAGTCAAAAGTTATATTGAACATCTCTTTTTTTTAAATTGACTACATAATCCATATAAGTCATTTAGTGAAATAGATGTGTTTAAACATGTTACCTCATGCAGAATTTGTACCTCAGAAACACTCAAGAGATAATTAAAACTTCTGGATTTCCTCCTATTAAAACTTTAGTTTTTAAATGTAGAGGTTTACATTTTCTAAAAGGACAGTGTTTCATGTGTATTTGTCTTGTTTATCCAATTGAATCATAAGTTTCTTGAGGTCAGGTCCCATGCTAATGCTCTGATATTCTCAATTTTTCTTACCTTAGTGCTGAACAAATGTCTGATGGATCAGTTTTACATTTAGGGTCTTTATAGGTTGCCTGCTGCTAAACTTAAATAGATCTACTTGGAATCCTTTATTTGTTGTCTTTTGTGTAGTCTAAGCAGCAAGATCTACAGAACCCATGTAAAAAGCCTTCTCTCCCAAAGAACCCTTAATATTGAAGAGATAACAAATATCTTTTTAATCCAATTTACAGATAAAGACTATGAGAGCTGGAGAGCTCAAATTGCTTTGAAGTCTATTTGTATAGGTCAAATGTCATTCATTCCATGTTTTAGATATTCTCTATATTGCAGAAAGTTTCAGTTTGAAAAAGGAAAGAGATTTTTTTTCATCTGACAGTTGTGTTGCTATGCTACAGAAATGAGTGTGGAGTTGAAGGCATCTGCTTGAAGAGAATTCATTGTGATAATCCTCATGATGTGTCACCTCCCCTTAATGTAAGTAAGTACCATTTATTCCCACCTCCTCATTTATAACTATGACTTTCACTTTAATAACCATTCATGTCTTTCCCTCCCCAACATGAGGAAATTACTGAAGTTAGTTACTAGGTTTATTTACTTGTAATATTCTACATTTGGAAGCGATAAAATATTTTCTGTCTAATTCTGAACAATCAGCTAGGGTCACTTCAAGAGATTAGAAAGTATAGCTCTGGCTCTGTGTTTTTCACAAATTTGTCTGTCTGTCTTGGTCTCTTCTTTACCATAGTCTTCTTAGTCAATTTTAAGGAATGGAACATGCATCCCAGCAATGCAAGGGTTAATGCCAATTTTATCTTAGTCTCAATTTTGAAATACTAGTTTTCAATATCAGTAATGTAGACCTGTTAAAATGAATTTAGAGTTACTAGATAAGCTTTGGATAGAACACTAGCTTTGAAAGAGAGGAGAAAGTAAGATTGGAATTACAAGCTTAGAATAAGTTATTTATCAAGCTCAACAAATCCAAAAATTACTCAGAAATTTTGTTTTGGCCCATACAGTCAGATACTACATTACAGAGGCAACTATATCTCTTTTCATGAAAAACTTGTCTGTGATCTTCTCTGACTCTTTGTCTGTCATTCCCCACTTTCTTCCTTCTGTCCTAACTCAATCTCCAATGAGATTGTTGACTAACCCTAGTGCTTGCTCTTATATCTGTCCACAGGTCTGAGATGGGGCAAAGTTCAGACTAGCCTCACTTTACTCAGCTTCCTGGTGGCCTTTGTCTTTTCTGGCTTCCTGATTTTGTAGGAAAATAAAATAGCTTGCATATGTGTAGTCTGAACCCTTCTTATTTGGCAGTTGAGGCCTGCTACAGATGAGATGACCTCATGACTTCCATTATTGATGAAAATATGGAAGATAGGGTGATTGATAGTCATACTCTAAATCCTGGTAGAAAGGACCCTTCTGCTAATTTAAAGAGAGTCTTCTCAATGGAACAAAGAACAGCGTCCAATACTCACTAAATTATTAACTTATTGAGTGTGGGAGAAGGCTTTTATAAAGTGTAAAGAAGGCACCAAGTTCAGAATGTTCAGAAACTGACCTGCAAGTATAATAGAAATGAAAGTGAACTGGCTTGGCCCATTCAGCATTCCAGATAATGCTATTGTCTTTAAGGAACTTTATAATGAAAACTGGACACTTAATGGATCTGGTTCCCACCCACCTAATGCATTCTCCTGAATGCATTAGGGATTAAAAGATCTCCAATATAAAATTGGGAATAAGAATGCTAATGAGAAAGACAGATAGACAGAGGGACAGAGCCAGAAGACAGACAGATTAGACAGGCAGACAAAGAAACAGAGACAGTAAAAGATAAAGACAGATTAGACTTAGAGAAAGTCAGAGACAGAGAGATATTTATTAAGCTATTACTATATATATGAATTGAAGGAAGGTAACAATACAGTCTTAGTTCTCAACAGGTTTGCATTCTAATGAAGAAATAAAAGGTATCAAATAGAACTAGAAAGAGGAGTGATAAGCCAATGTAGCAAGGCTTGGAGCTGCAGACTAAGTAATGAAAAGGTTTAGACAAATCAAGGTAAGATAAAACAAAACTTGACTTATAGCTGAAGGATCTAGAGGTCTTAGTTCAGGTACAGAGAAGAAAGTAGGTAGAGATGATGTTCTAAGTAGAGGGAACATTCCAGGAAAGTAATGAGTACAAGAGTTCAAAGTAATCCTTAGATTAACTGATTCCAAATCCAGCATTGCTCCTACTTCAAAATGCTGCATTCCAAATCCTGAAATAGATTCTGACATTAATCACCTTATCAAGTTAATCTTAGGACATAAACTAAGTGCTTGATAATTGATAAGAAAAATTTACTAATTTATGTTCCTCTCAGAGGATAACTTGCATGCTAACTATTGGGTATAAAAGTATATAGACTTTTTTTTCATGTAGACTATGCAGAGTAACAAGCAGGAAACTAGGTATTTGCCATACATATTAATATTCCAAAGTCAACTTCGATTTGTCTTGATTCTATCCCACAAACTATATTAGTTGTTCACTCCTGGCATATTTTGTTACAACAAAAATAAAAGCAACACCCCTAAAAATTGTTTAAATATATTGTTTGACTATTTGATGGTTTTTGTTTAGGTTTATTTGCTATATTATTTGCAGCCTGCCATGTTTTTTAATTCAAGTCTTTGATGTGATTCTAATGTAGCAATTTTTCAATTAGTGAGTGCTATCAAAGATACAGAAATACCACCAAGAAAAACTTTATTTTAAATTATTCTTCAGTACTTTATTCATTCAACAAATATGTGTTGTCTACTATCTACAAGGTAATATACTAAGTACTTGTTATCAAAACTTCTCCCCCCCCCCCCATCTTTTTATGACCTGCTGTGGTTGTGGAATTCTCCTAAACTAAGCTTCTGAGATCATGAGCTTGGAAAGTTTCATCTGGGATCTTGCTTTACTGGTTGATTAAGCCTCATTATAACACTAGCCATTACAGACCTTGCCACACTCTTCTTTCATTGCAGTCTTGCCCATTTTCTGACTTTGTTTCCACACACACATGCATTTCTCCTTATCCCTCACCACTCCCTTCTCCATACTCCTAGCTGATTTCTACCTTGTACCTTAAGGATAATTACAAAGAATTTATTAATTGATTGTCTTACAACTGTACCCACTAACACTATGATTCCCCAGAACAAAACACGTTTCCTGACTTCCACTCTCTTCCACTTTCCACATATGAGAATTTCAGCTATTTGAGGGGAAGGCCTATCATCTCTTTTATATTTGTATCCCCAGTGCCTAGCAGCGTTTTACAAATAATAAGTACATAAAATTCTCCCCACCCTAACTCATTCATTCTTTTATTCGATAAGTTACTGTAACAGGATTTTAATTTCAGCAATTTTTCTATAAATGGAATATGGATTTCATGTTTTCTAAATATTGACTTTTTTAATATCAGTCTTAATTCTGGGTATCTTTGAAAATATAGAGTTCTATTTTATCTGACCATAACTGTACCTAGAATGTTAAATTTGAAATGACTTTAGAGTTATGAGGTCTATAAATAGGAATATTATATGAATTGTTTGTGTGTTGCAGGAACAGTGGCAATATAGGATATGGATTGATTGACCATAGACACCATGTCATCAGAAAAGGTGTAGTATTATTTTTCATATAGACCACCTCTTACCTCCCCAGAGAATGGGATGAAGGAATGGAGGGTAAGGGGCAGCTAGGTGGAGCAGTGGATAGAGCATTGGCCCTGGAGTCAGAAGGAGTGGAGTGGAGGGTAGAGATCAAGAATGTAGAGAAAGTTATTTCAGAGCAATGGGAAGACTTGCAAAATGATGTCTTATGAGTGGAGCTGCTGCAGATAGTACGGCCTAGAAGAAGAGAGTTCAAGTGAGATGTAACGAAAATAGCCACCATGTGATGGAATCATACTCCACTGATTTTGAATTTTGAATCAAGTTCTACTTGATTGATGTTTATTACAGCTATATCTACCAATTCCCTCATGACACATACATAGGCTGAGACTCAGAGAAGCAAAATTACTTGCCCAAAGTCACATATTCAGTTTACAGCAGGGATCTGTAATCCACCAGGGTACTATTTGAAATGCTAATGCTATAGTACCTAAGAGAGTAAATACACATCTCTAAGGCTCTAAAATTTAAAATACTGATTTTACCAATGCAGAAATCAGTTGATTCTGACTTTCTCTGACAAATGAAGTCCACCATAACATGAATCTCTACTCCCAGTAGACCCATCTGAAACAATGCTCTTGGCTGTAACATATTCTCTGTACTTTGGTATGTTAGTCACATATAAGCAGGGACCACCTCAAGTTGCTTTCAGCTCTTCTGAGTGATCTCTAATCTTTACTTTTGCCACTGGTATTTCATGCTACATCAAAAGATACCCCAGGCAGATATTTAATGTACAATTTCTTTCAAAAATGAAAATGTAAGGAATCTTGTCCATTTTGAAATGCTTTTATTTCAAACTTAAGGTTAAAAAATACCAACTAAATGAAAATCATCATCGTCATTATCCTCATTCTCTCTCTCTCTCTCTCTCTCTCTCTCTCTCTCTCTCTCTCTGTCCTTTTTGTTGTTGTTAAAATCTTCTGTTCTAAGTAAAGGATCTCACTTCTAGCTATTTACAAATTTAACATGGTCAATTCTTACTGTTTGCAGAGTATGGTGCCAGTCAAAGGAAAATGATAAAAAAAAAGTTAGATAAAATAATTGAAGATTTTTTGACCTTGAAGACAATTAATATCATGGTAGGGGATTATATAACCACGTAATGGAAAAAAAGGATTTATCAAATGCCTACTATGTGCAAAGCATTGTGTTAAATACTTCTTAAATATCGTCTCATTTAATTCTCATATTGAAATCTACCTCCAAGGTAGATGTTATTATTATTATTACCTTTAATTTAGCATTGAAGAAACTAAGGTAGCAAAAAGTTAAGTGACTAGAATCATAGAGCTATTAAGTATTTGAGGTTAGATTTGAGCATGGGTCTTCCTGAATCTGGGCTGAGCAGTACCCAGTGCTTCAACAAGCTGCTGCAAATAATTATATTTTCTTCAATACTTCAAAGTCTATTTCCTAAGCTTTGGAAGCTGGGAGTGGGAATGTTCTTTTCAATGATGTAGTCATAGATAAGTCATTATGGTCAATTCTTGGGCTGGGTTTTTAAATCTAATTAGTCTCATTTTTCTTTTTTTTAAGATAAATTTTCTTTATTTTGAGTTTTACAATGTTTTCCCCTACTTTTGCTTCACTCCCCCACCCCCTACAGAAGGCAGTCTGTAAGTCTTTACATTGTTTCCATGTTATACTTTGATCTAAGTTGAATATGATGAGAAATCATATTCTTAAGGAAGAAAAATAAAGTATAAGAGATAGCAAAATTATGTAATAAGATAATGGGTTTTTTTTCCCCCTAAACTGAAGGTAATAGTCTTTGGTATTTGTAAAAACTCCACAATTCTTTCTCAGGATGCAGTTGGTATTTTCCATCGCAGATAGCCCCAAAGTGTCCCTGATTGTTGCACTGATGGAATGAGCAAGTACATCAAGTTCATCATCACTCCATGTTGCTTTTAGGGTGTACAATGTTAGTCTCATTTTTCAATGACATATGGATTTCAATGGTAATATGGATTAGTCCCTAAGCCCCTCCCTTTTCCCCATTAAGCACATGCCTCCATCTTCAAGCGATCATAGTGATTAGTAGACTCCAAATTGAGACAAAATTGTCCCCAGGACAAAATTGATCTCTCTTTTTTTTTTCCTATTTGACTCCTGCTTCCCTTGGTGTAATTTCTTGGTTAAATATAGGGAAAAAATATCATCCAAAAAAATCATCCAGTTCTCCTCCACTTGGTGATTGTTTGAGACTACAGGAATAAGCATCCCTACCCTACTAATCAGACACATTTCATAAGGATGCAAGGGAAGCTTCATTCACAGAATCTTAAACTAAGTGTTTCTCTATCTTTGTTACATATTTTTTTCTTTATTAGGTCAAATCAAACCTTTTTTTGTTAACAGGTCAATGATTTATGAGTGCTTCATTTCATCCCCCAATCAAAATTGAATTAGCCCATTAATTGGGGAAATGACAAAACAAGTTATGGCACATGAATACTATGGAATAACTATTGTTCTATAAGAAATCATAAATAGTCAGATTCTGGAGAAGCATGGAATGACTTACAGGATATGAAATTAATGGAAGGGGGCAGAACAATGTTCACATTAACAGTAATATTTTGAGATGATCAACCTTGATGGAAACAACTTCTCTCAGCAGTTCAGAGGGCTAGAACAACTGTAGTAGACTGGCTATGAAGAATGTTATCCCCATCCAAAGGAAGAAAAACAAAATGATACAAAACCAAAAAAAACCCCTTCAGAATCTGGTGAATACTTTCAAAAATTATCTCTTATTTATCTCTTTCCCTTAATCCTAATTCCTCAGACCAGAAATGATTAATCTATAAAGATGTTTAGCAAAAATGTGGATGTACAATGTTAACTTGACTATTCCCTACTGAGGCGGAGTAGGAAGGGAGGGTAGAAGGACATTTTGTAACCTAAAAACATACATATGCATGTTGGATGAATATTGAAACAACTTTGATAACCAGATATTTTATTAGGCTTGGTACACACACACACACACACACACACACACACACACACATTTAAAAAATAAGTAGATCTATCTATATAGTATATGTATATGTTCATGATATCATAGTTACTCAGAACTTGCTGGATGAATCAATAAATTACATGATAACTTTCAGTAATAGATTAGGTGCAAAAGACACAATCACTAATGATTATAATAATCTACTGTTTGATAACCCAAAGACTTGAATTTCTGAAAAAAATTCACTATGTAGCAAAAACTTCTGGGAACAATAGAAAATTCTATGGTGGAAGCTAGGGATAGATCAATATCTTACACCTTATGTCAAGGTAAAATCAAAATGGGTTCAGGATTTAGACATAATGATGCCTAGGGTGGAGCCCAGATGACGATAAGAGCAGATTGTGTCTTAGGCACTCTCCCATAAATCTTCAAAACTAAGGACTCTAACTAAATTTTCAAGAGACAGAACCCACAGAGGGACCCAGGGAGGCAGTTGTCCTACTCAAGGTAACCTGGAAAAGAGCAGAAAGGCTCTGCTCCCTAAAATTGGAGAGGTGGCCTGCCAGAGGGGTGGCCCACCAGAGCGAAATAACTTCAGCCTCCTGGAGGCAGCCCCAGGGTGCTGGGAGCCCTGGCTCACAGCAGCACGGGAGTTTCCAGACCTATACCCCAGGACCACCAGGCACAAATGGGGAAACAGCTGGGGGACCTCTGCCAGAGCGAGCACGTGAAGCCCAGACCTCAGGGCACACAGTATGCAGGATGGACAAGGCAGGAAACAGAAGCAGGCAGAGCCAGTAAGCAGGAGCCCCCAGGGCATGAGCCCATTGAACTTAGGGAGGGGAGTGAAGAGAGACTGCCTTGCTCAGTCCCTGGAAAAGGACTCTGGGGTTCTGACCACATTCAGATCCTGATCCCAGTCTAGGCCCCCCCATAGCACAGCAGGACCTCCCCCCCACCTCAGCCCCATGGCAGAGGGGGCACATATGGTCATTCACAGACCAGGAGAGAGGACAGAGCCTCACACACTGAGATCCTTGTGGGAGTGTCCCAAAAGATCAGGAAGCACCCCCAAAACAGGCTTAGGTTGGGAAAATGAGCAAGCAGAGAAAAAAGAGGAACACCATTGAGAAATATTTTTCATAAGAGCCCAAGATGAATCAAAACACTCATTCTGAAGATAAGGAAGCACAAAATCCTGCATGTAAAGGCTCCAAGAAAAACAGAAATTGGGCTCAGGCTATGACAGAGCTCAAAAAATACTTAAATACTTTGAAAATCAAATGAGGGAGTTAGAAGAAAAATTGGGAAAAGAAATGAGAGAGATGCAGGAAAAACATGAACATGAAATCAGCAGCTTAGTCAAGGAAACCCAAAATATGCTGAAGAAAATAGTATGCTAAAAACCAGCTTAGGTCAAATGGATAAAACAGTTCAAAAAGTTATTGAGGAGAAGAATGCTTTAAAAACCAGAATTGGCCAGATGGAAAAAGAGATAAGCTCTCTGAGGAAAATAAATCCTTCAGACAAAGAATAGAACTCAGGGAGATTGATGAATTTACAAGAAATCAGGACATGATAGTTCAAAACCAAAAGAATGAAAAATTAAAAGAAAATGTGAAATATCTCATTGAAAAAACAACTGATATGGAAAACAGATTTAGGAAAGATAGTTGAAAAATTATTGGAATACCTGAAAGTCATTATCAGGAAAAGAGCCTTGACATTATTTTCAAAGAATTACTACAGGAAAATTGCCCTGATATCCTAGCAGCAGAGGGCAAAATAGAAATGGAGAGAATCTACTGATTCCCCCAAGAGAGAGATCCCAAAAAACCAAACCCTAGGAATATTATAGCCAAGTTCCAGAACTCCCAAGTGAAAGAGAAAATATTACAAGCAGCCAGAAAGACACAATTCAAATATCATGGTTGCAGTCAGGATCACACAGGACTTAGCAGCAACTACATTAAAAGCTTGTAGGGCTTGGAATATAATATCCTGGAAGGCAAAAGAGCTTAGAATGCACCCAAGAATCAACTACCCAGCCAAACTGAATGTCCTCTTACAGGGAAAAAGATTGACTTTCAATGAACCAGGGGAATTTCAAATGTATCTTTTGGAATGGCAGGACTCAGGTGAAGCATAGAGATTGGAGGGGAAGGGGGAAATATGAGGCACTTAATGATGATGAACTCTATGTATTCCTGCATAGACAAATGACACTGATAATACTCATTTGAACCTTCTCAGTTAATAGAGCAGGTAGAAGGAGCTTTTATAGTTGAAGCACAGGAGAAAGCTGAATTTGAAGACAAAATATGGTGTAAAAATGGAGTCAATAGAAAAACATGGAAATGTAATGGGAGAAAGTAAAAGGAGAGGGGGGGAATAAACCAAGATATTTCATATAATAAGAGTTTTCTTTATTACAATGATCTATTGCAATCATATGGAAGTGGGGAAGGCAAGGGGGAATGAAGGAATCTTCATTTTAATCAGAAGTGGCTAGGAAACAGCATATATACTCAATGGAGTATAGGCATCTGGAGTAACAAGGGGGGGGAACAGGGGGAAGGGGGGGGAATGTGAGTGATAGAGGAGAGGATGGACCATGAGGGGAGAGTAGTTAGATATAACTCATTTTCTTTTTTACTTCTTGCAGGGGGCTGGGATTGGATGGCCTGTCCAGGACCATAGGGCTAGGTGGATGCTGGGCCTAAGGGGTGGTATGGGGGCTCGGGGCTTCTTGGCCCCAGGGCTAGGGATCTGTCTGCTGTGCTACTCAGCTACTCTACAGCAGAGTCAGAGTGAAAGGAGAGAGAAATACAGTACATGGTAGTGGAGAAATATGAAAGGAGGAAGTTGCGATCAGCAATGGCAATGGTGGAACAATATGGAAGTAACTTTTGTGATGGACTTATCATAAAGAATGTGATCCACCCACAACAGAGCTGGTGGGTTGAAACACAGACTGAAGCACATTTTTTTATTATTATTATTTTGGGGGTGGGGTGCAGGGCAAATGGGGCTGTTCTCTCCCCTTTACTTTTTCGCTCAAGTGAATCTATATTTTTTTGGGGGGAGGGGGTATTTTGTTTACTCAAGCAAGAATATTTTATTACTGTATAAAAACATTATTTGTACAAAATGAGAATAAATAAATATTAAGTATAAAAAAGAATTATTCCATAAGGAGAACAATAAGAAAAAAGGAATAGTTATCTGTTAGATCTATGGAGAAGGGAGGAATTTTAACCAAACAAAAGATAGATAAAACTATAAATTACAAATGTATAATTTTGATTTCATTACTTTAAAAACGTTTTGCACAAATAAAACCAAATGCAACCATGATTAGAAGGAATACAGAAAGTTGGGAAACAATTTTCACAGAGAATTGAGTCAAACTTATAAAAATACAAGCCATTCTCCAATTGATAAATGGTCAAATGATAAAATAAACAGATAATTTTTCAGGTGAAGAAATTAGAGCTATATATAATCATATAAAAATGCTCTTAAACACAATTAAAGAAATGCAAATTAATTAAAACAACTATAAAGAACCACCTCAAACCTATCTGATTAGTTAAAATCACAAAATATTAGAGAGGATGTGGGAAAACTGGGATAATAGTGTATTGTTAATGGAGTTGTAAATTGATTGAACCATACCTAAGAGTAATTTGGAACCATGCACAAAAGGGCAATAACTCTGTGCATAAATTTGTTCTGGCAATACCATTACTAAACTGTATCCCAATGAGAGCATAAAAAAAGACTCACATGTACAAAATTATTTATAGTTGCTCTCTTTGTAGTGGCAAAGATTTGGAGAATCAGAATTTGTCGATTAATTGGGGTTGACTGTACAATTTATGGTATATGAATGTGATGGATTATTATTATTCTGTAAGAAACCAAGATTGGGAGGATTCAGAAAAGCCCATATCAACTTACATGAACTGATGTTGAACAAAGTGAGCAGAACCAGGGGAACATTGTACAAATTGATATGATGATCACTCTGATAAACTCAGCTCCTTTCAGTAGTTTAGAGATCAAGAATGATTTTAAAATACTTGTGATGGAAAATACCATTTAAATCAAGAAAAAAAAAATGGAGTCTGAAATCACACCAAAGCATACTATGCTCACTTTTTAAGACTTGTTTTATGTTCTTTATTTCTTTTTCTCATATTTTCCCCCTTTAGTTATTATTCTTCTTTCACAACATGACTCATATGAGTCATTAAACATGATTATTTATGTATAACCTACTTCAGATTACTAGTTGTCACAAGGAGGACAGAGGGAAGAAAGGGAGGTAGAAAAATGTGGAATCCAAAAACTTACAAAAGGATGAATATTTAATAATGTCTAAGCATGAAGAAAGATAAAAACAATTTCTGTCCTTAAGGAAGTCACAGTCTAATAGATTGCAACATATAACTATGTACAGACAAGATTTTATATATATATATATATATATATATATATATATATATATATATGTATATATACATATATATGTCTGTGTGTGTGTGTGTGTGTGTGCAAGTATATAATTAAATATAATTAACTGAGAAAATACATTGGAATTTATAGAAATTGGGAAAGGTGAAAGTTGAATTTTCACTAAGATTTGAAGGAAAAAGACAGGAGGGAGAAATGGAAAATGAGAAAGTCATTCTGGGCATGAAAGATAATCAGTATAACTGTATGAAGTCAGAAGATGGATTGTCTGTGGAAGGCACAGTAAGAAGATCAATGTCACTGTATTATAGAGTATATGAAGGGGAAGAAGAGGGGAAAAGACTGGAAAGACAAAAAAATGACCAAGTTCTAAAGGGTTTTAAAAGCAAGAGTGCATTTGATATTTGATCCAGAATGTAATAGGGAGTCCACAAGGAGTTTATTGAATGGACAAGTGTTCTAATCAGACTTATACTTTAAGAAGACAAATTGGACAGATGAATGGAGGATAAACTAGATTTGAGTAGAGATTTGTAGAGGAAAGATCAATTAGAAGGCTACTCATTATGAGAATGAACACCAGGAACCTTGGTGTTAAGTGGAGACAGCTAGATGATAAATTTGATTTTGATTTCTTTTCAGAAGAGTAAGTGCTGTGGTAACAGTGTGATGGTGAACAGTAAACTGTAAAAACTCTAAAGAAGAGAGTCTCAAGAACACTCATTTTCCTTTCTGACACAATTCAAAGATCTTATTAACTGAGTCTTATAAAATAAAGAAGGGTCATTTCCAGGGAATTGGTTACCAAAGTTAGGAAGAATGGGGAAAGAATCTGGTCTGCCCAAATTCTAAAAATTGAGATTTTCTGAGGTAAGAGTATCTCTAACAATATTTTCAATTTCCCTTTATAGAACCAACCTTGCCAGAAAACAATACCATATATATATTTTGAAATCTTTCTTTATGTTGAACACCTTACAACACAATATAAGTTCCTTTATGTTAGGAACTGGATTTTTATTAGTTTTTTAAATGCTTACTTGATCAAATAAATAGGCAAAAATGATAAAATTAAATAGTGAAAAATCTTAATTTTTATTGAGTGAATGAAGAATGTAAGAAAGAAATCCAAAAAAAGATTTATAGTTTTTAACCATGATATTTAATTTAGTTATAAAATGGAAGAAATTATGTCCAATCTGTCCAAGAAGGTGACGTTAAATCAGATATTTTTTCCTGACATGTATTCTGGCTTTCACAGAACTGAAAAATATTTAAATAACTCATATGTGCAAGGTTAAATGGGGAAAAGAGAAAACAATAACCTTAAAGGATTTACCTTCTCCTGAAGATCAGTTCTATGATGATTCTTGGAAAACCTACCAAATTCTATCACAGATGATTAAGGCAAGAATAATACAAGGCAATGGTGAGAAATTCTTTGCCAAGCCCTGGGAAGAATACTGTTAAAATCAAGAATAAATTATATTTACACACTCATCCAGAAAAGTCAGCTTTAATTCAGACTAGGAATGGGGAAGAACTGAATATTGAAAGAGTATGAACATTGGCTATATAAGCAAACATATGGAAAAATTAGTTTGATGTTTTTCAAACCTATGTCTTTGGGGTGAAACCATTGAAATTTGTCCTTTGAGAGTAGATCAGTATAATTTGATATGCAGAAATTGAGGCATGAAGCAGTTGAATGAAATGCAAGATCAAGGAGCATGACTAGCAAAGACCTGAATTAGACCACAATTATAATTTGCCCATCTCTGGTTATTGTTCATTACTCTTCCTGGAATTTTTAAAGATTTTAGCCCTGCAAGTTTTTAGAATGTAGTGAAGTGATTATTTTTTTTTTCTTTCCTTTGAAAGGAAAGAAAACAACAAAAAATACCACCATCTTCTCCCCTTGCATTTCTAATCCTTTTCTAGATTTTGAAGTTTTCTACAATCTATTTGTTGCAAGTCATTTATATAATTCCTGCCAGCTGCCGTGTAAGCCAGTATTTTCTGCATCTAGTCTTGTATTTTAACTCCAGGCCAAATATGATACGTTAAAAGACTTTTGTGTTGACCGTGCAACAGGGTTTCTGTGTGACATCTTCACATTCAGGGTAAACAGACATTTTTGGAAGGAGGATTTAGAATGGCAAAGAATCTCTAATTATTCATCAGAAATGTGTTCTTTCTTTGCTAATTTGACCTTTTGTTTTAAGTAAGCCTGAAACAGAGTGATCATTATCATGAGTCTCATCTAACTTATATTACTTAATCAGCACTGTACCAATAAAAATACCAAAAAAAATTTTTACAGAGCTAGGAAAAATAGTAGACACAAAAGATTGATATTATTAAAAATATTTAAAAATTCAAAGGAAGGTGTCCTATCTATTATAAATTGGCAGCCATCAAAACTGTCTGGTACTGGCTAAGAAAATGAGTGGTGGATCAGTGAAATAGATTAGGTACAAAAGAAACATAATTAAATGAATATAGTAATCTTTTTTTATGAGTAGATAAATCCCAAAACTTAAGTTTCTGGGATAAGAACTCAGTATCTGAAAAAAAAACTACTGGGAAAACTAGAAAATAGTATAGCAGAAACTAGGCATAGACCCACATGTACAAAAATATTTATAATAGCACTTTTTGTAATGGCAAAGAATTGAAAATTGAGGTGATACTCATTAATTGATAATGACTTAAAACATTATGGTATATGATGGAGATGGAGTGCTAATGTTCTGTAAGAAATCAAGAGAAGCTTACTGCAATCAAATTTTTGAAACACTTTATTTTTTTCCTTCCCTTTTTTTCCCTTTATTTCCGATTCTTCTATCACAAACTAATATAGAAATATGTTATATACAATTGTGTATCAGATTACTTGCTGCCATGGAGATAAGCATGAGGAAGAGACAGTGGTAGAATATGCAGAAGTCTGAATAGCTTTCAAAAATATTAATGTTAAAAATTATCTTTGCATTTAATTAAAAAAAAGATAACATTAAAACATTATGAGCCTCGGGGCAGCTAGGTGGCACAGTGCATAGAGCACTGGCCCTGGAGTCAGGAGTACCTGAATTCAAATCTAACCTCAGACACTTAATAATTACCTAGCTTGCCTTGGGCAAGCCACTTAACCCCATTGCCTTGCAAAAAAAATACCTAAAAAAAAATTATGAGCCCCATATTGACAATGCTTAGGTCAAACTCCCTGGAGTTGTTATTTTCTTCCCACAATAGAATACATATCAGCAGATACTAAAAGAGCTCATCTTTTTTCACGTTAAAGCTACTGCTGTCACATCATCACAGTCATAAAAGGTCCATAGAGACCAACTACCAGCATTCTGATATTATCACTTTTTTATTAATAATATAGCTGAACAATTTTGGGGTATCTGCGATGGAGAATTCCATCTGTATCCAGAGAAAGAATTGTGGAGTTTGAACAAAGACTATTACCTTGAATTTAAAAAAAAAACATTATCTTATAATGTAATTTTGCTATTGCTTCTACTTTATGTTTCTTCCTTAAGAATATAATTTCTTTCTTATCACATTCAACTTAGATCAATGCATTTCATGGAAACAATGTAAAGACTAACAAACTGCCTTCTGTGGTGGAAGGGGGAGAGAAGCATGATTAGGGGGAAAAAATTATAGAATTCAAACTAAATAAAAATCTTTCTTTAAAAAAAAAAAGCAACATAGCCCATATTACTGAAACTCTTGGAAAAGATCCAGAAATCAGTGAATGGTTATGGAATTCTTTGGCTTCCATTTCAGTCTCTTTCTTATTCTAAATATAATAATTCTAATTCTAATTCTAAAATAATTCTAATTCTAAAACTAACCAGTTTCAAAAATTAATCCTTTTTTTGAGTGGCATTTTTCTTTTATAGTTTTTATGCTCCAAACTAATATGTATATAGTATTTAACACTGTCTTTGATGTTTGCCTGCTTACTACAAAAGTAACCTGACCACCAAAAACAAAAGAAAGCATGGTTTGGAGAGAGACTTGAGTAAGGGAGGTCAGTTAGAGGGTTATTGAAGTAGATCAGGTATAAGATGAGAGCCTGTACCAGGATAATTCAATATAAGGAGGAAAGAAATGAAGCATATTCAAGAGAAGTTACAGAGGCAGAATCAACAGAACTCAAAACAGAATGGATATAAAGAGTGATGATTAAAAAAAAGTATATGAGGATGACACTCAGTTTTGAGGCTCATTGTTTTTGACTGTAATATTAAAATAAGGAATAGAGAAAAGTTGCAGGTAAAAGATAATGAGTTTAGATTTGGGCATGGTGAATTTAACATATTTAGGGTATATTTTGTTCCCTATATTCAACTGCCATCTGCAGATAATGAGACTGGAGATCAGTAGAGAGATTAGAGTTGAATAAATGGATCTGCTAGTCATATGCATAGACATAATCATTGGATCTATGGGAGCTGATAAGATCATTAAGTGAAATTATATAGAGAGAGAATGGAAGAAAGTTCAACAAGAATTCCTGGGGAACCAACAGAAGACTCCAGACGCAAAAAGGAACCTTAAATGAAGTGGTCACAGATTACAAAAAAAAAAAAAAAAAAAAATCTGAGAAGTTGAAAGGGAGAGAATAATTTGCAAAGAAACAGAGAGGGATGGAGAGTTCTCAGTTACTCAAAGGGTTGTTTAGAAGAGTGAATTATTAATAGTGTCTGGAAGATTTTTGGTGGGGCTTAAAGGAGAAGGTATCTGTAGAAACAATAAGCTAGTGAGCAGGATATGTAGAAATCCATGAAGAAAATCTGGAGTCAGCAACTGCTGTTCAAGGTTGTCCTTGAACTGACCAAGGCTGTTTCAGTGGTTTCTGGCAGTTATAGGCATTTCCAATTTTTACTATAATTCATGTACAAAGTATCACTAGCATATCAAGTAGACTTTGGTTTCAGAAGTCCTTCTGATTGGCTGATTGTTATATTACATCAGTATTCTTCTGCCCTGTAACAAAAGGGAATCTCTAATGTATCTAAAGTAATTGCAAAACCCATTTTTACCTGATAATTGAAATTTTAAAACTCTCTTGAAAAGCTAATAAGATATGCTTAATTTTTTTCCCAGTTCAAACAGATAATTTATTTTCAATTACTGCTATTGAATTCAGGAACAAAATGATTTACAAATGCTTACAGTAAGAAAAAATAGTATATTTCTTTGAGCAAATTAGCATCTGTGTGCACTGAAATATCCTTTCCTTTTTTAAAAAATAAAATTTATATCTTCAATGCTTATCCTTATAGAATATCTTTATGTTTTAGCTAAGTAAAAAATTGTTTTGGCAGTTTTTGAATGGTCTATATGTGTCTTATTTTACTTTAATTTCAAATGCAAATTATAAGAAGACTATCTTGAGTCTTAATTTATCTTAGTAGCACCTTCCAAGAAACTAGGTTCTTCTTGATAAGAAGAATTAGAGTACAGCTTTACTAAATTAAAGAAAATATATTTAAAAAATTATATATCCGTGGTATGTCAAGTAATTTGCCTAATATGATTTACCAAGTTATAGATTATGTTGTCATTTTTTTGATGAGGAAGATTCCCATATCAGGACTTCTCTGTGTAATTGAAATCATGGACCTTTTATGGAAAAAAGTATTATCAAATTTGCCTGGATCATGGAGCATATGACTTCAAAATTCAGGTTTCAATTCCCAAAACATTAGATAGAATTTTTGTTGTTCATGACCATGAATGTCCAAGAAAGAATAGAAAATAAAATAAAAATTAAATACTTGAGCAAAAAAAAATTACTTTTTTGGGATTGGTGGATTTGATAAATCTTCATTTTCAATGATATATTTCCTCATTTCATTGATACACATCTTAATGTATTGATGTAATCAAATTTTCCAATGACTATTCTACAGGAGCTTTACTGAATCCACTAAAGACACATCTCTTGTATTTATAGTACCTAGGATATCATATATCTTAATATCACCTGAACTGTAGATCTGTAGCCTTTCATTCTTAAAGTGTCTACTTCAAGTTACATGCCCTCAATATTGTCTTTACATTATTCTTCATATGGAATTCATCCTTTCAGGTATTACAAGTTCTTGCATTTATCATCATTTTTTTAAAAAAAATTTACTTCTGAGATCTGGTATTCAATGATTGATTGCATATAGAATCATCAGAAGAACACTGATGTTAAAGACAATGACTTTGGTAGCAGCAAGCATTTGGGAAATCTTTGAAAGTATTGTAGATTTTCTACAACTGTAATTTAAAATGTTCTTGTCCCCCTTAGCTCAGTTGATTTTCCAACTGTAATACATATTCAATCATCTCTTATGTTGGAAATGAGAAGGATAATGGCATTGTGAATAGAAGTTGGTCTCAGAGTTAGGAATAGCTGGGTTCAAATCTTAATACATATTGGCTGTTTACTTCTGGGAAAGTTACCAAATTCTCAGTGCCTTGGCTAACTGTTAATGACTAAGAATTACAAAACCTTTATATATATATATTGAATCTTCCCTTAAACAATCTCAGTAATATTGAAAAAATTCAGAGTGTATTTCCTATTAAAGGTAAATCAACAATCTTATTAAAATAATTTATTTAAAATAACAAATATTTATTGTCAACTGCATATATGGGACAAAAAAGAATTCTGGTATTCAAAGAGTATGCATTCTAATGGGAAGATACAAGTACACAAACAAGTATGTACTACATGTATGAAACATTTTTTTAAAAAAGGAAGATATCCAGGTCATGGTTCAAGAACTAACGAATGGATCATTCAGAGCTTGAGCATTTAGACTAACAACTCTGATTAAAAACATATCTGTATATTCTTAGGGGGGAAATAAAACAATCTATGAGAAAATTAGCTATCCACAGGAAGGTAAAAGCAGATAAAACCTGACTATAAGTGATAAGGCAGGTCAGAAATTTTGATTTTCAAAGTCCCAAAGTGGTTTTCATACCCTCCTTGTCCAAGCGGTCCAAAGTTGAATACAAGATGAATCCTCATGGATGCAAAAATGACTTAAAGCAGTCTCAGTTTTCCTTCAGAAAGCCTTCACTTAAAACTGCTTTGTGGTGTTCAAATGTAGAGGTTACTCAAGCCAGTCTAATCCCACTGATGCCCTTGTTCATAACAAGGGAGAACATTGACCACAGCTGACTGGGACACATTCATCTAGGTTTTGAAGGAAGCTACAAATTCAAACTGATAGAGAAAACAGAGACTATATTCTAGGCATTTGGGCATGTGTGAAAAATTTTGCCAAATTACAGGATTTGAGAAAATTTCCATGAATTTTCATTCTTTTGGACAGAAGTTTCTTGCATTTAGCATAAAGGCTTATGATATTTCTTTTCTATCTCTCTACAAAAATACACTTTAATTTTTAAGGCTATTATATTCTAATTTTCAGATGACACAAACCTGATAGAGGAGAAATGACAGCTCTCCAATTCATGATTCAAAATTATCTAAAGAGTCTTGATTAGGAACTGAAACTAGGAATGAGACGTTTAATATGAAGATGAGTCAAAAATCCTAAATTTCAGTTAAAACTGTGTTAATGTAGGTTAGAGTATAATTTGTGTAGAAAAGTTGAGAGAGACTGATCACAAGCAATTTCTGGAAAGGGGGGGAGTGATGGAGAAAAAGCAAGAGATAGATGACCAACAGACAGACAAGCAGAAACAGAATCAGAGACATACAATGAGAAAAAAAAATTTTTTTTTAAAATTTCAACATAGTGGTCAGGCAATTCTAAAATTCCAGAGATCTCTTTTTGGTTTATGTTCTCTTACTTTTAGGGGCGATTATGCCATCCTGCAGCAACTATGTTCATGTGCAACTATGGCCCTGAGGAATGTTTTTTCAGTTGCTTTGTTATTTCCAAAATGCTCTTCAGTCTAAATAACACTTTACCACCATTATCTTAAGGTACAATTCTTAGTTATATTCATATCAGTACTTTGCCCTATAATGTTCCAGAAGTGGGGGACAGCTCATAATAAGCAACTACCATCTCTAGAGACATAACCAAAAGCATCACCAGAAGCATGAAGGTCTTAATGGGCTCTTTTCCTTTGTACTCTTCTACTTAAAAGAGCTTACATTTCAATATTCTTATAAATAGGTCATTTTTCTCCTGTGATGGGCCTTACTCAGTATAGTCCCATAGAAATTTAGATTTAATATTGAAATAAAATAAGGTTCTCATAGATTATTCAACAATTTACTGAAAGGATATTTACTTTCCCATAAGGGAAGAATATTCAAGAAGGAAAGGCATTGAGAAAATCATGAGTTGTTTGAGTTGCCATAATATTTTACTAGTCAAGTATCCAAAAGAATTCCCAGTAGTTATTTTGTACTCAAATAACCAGGAAGTAATGTTAGTAGTCTGAGATTTTAGTATCCTGATCCACCAAGTCTTAAAGATAATCTTTATGTTTCTTTGTTTTTTTAGGTTTTAGCAAGGCAAATGGGGTTAAGTGGCTTGCCCAAGGCCACACAGCTAGGTAATTATTAAGTGTCTGAGACTGGATTTGAATCCAGGTACTCCTGACTCCAGGGCAGGTGCTTTATCCACTGAGCCACCTAGCTGCCCCTAAAAATAATCTTAATACTTTTTAAGCAAAATTAACTTGCAATAAGGCAGACTTTAAGGATATATTTCTTACCCCATAAGCTATGAAGGCTCTAAGTATGTTTCTAGTGATGTATTATAATTTTAAGAAAACTCATCTCCAGAGAGGACATATAGTAATGAATTTTTCTTCTATATTAACTCTCAAAGACATTAAGTCACAGAAGACTTCCCAACTATGTCACTGAAAGCATCAGCCATTTTGATGAGATCTTAGGTTTAAAGTTTCAACTATGACTGTATCCATCAATATATAGAAGATGAGAGTATGTCATTCATCCAATGATTTCAATTTTCAAAAATATTCTGCTACTGGTGACATTTATTGTACTGAGTAATTTTGTTACTTTTCAGACTTCATATTAATCAACTATTAGGTCTTTTTCTGTTGATGGTGTTGCTAGACAAATATGTCTGGCAAAAAAGTTACAGGAATTTGGGCAAACATGAAAGAATTCATTAAATTCTCAGATGCAGATAAAACATTATGGACAAAAAAAATTTATATCTATGAATTGTGGTTAATAGAAGTTAAGGGAAAGGAAGAGTAAAGACAGTTGGAAGTCACTGATCGCTAAACAATAAAAACAATGTAAGCAACCTAAACCAATATGAGAGAATGAGCAATAAAGAAACGTATAGGATCAAGGTTAAATGAGGAATCATGCTCTCCAAGAGTGGGCTAGCTTCTTTGAAAGACAAACCATCAGGGGATAAGCAGTAGCAAAGAGTAAAAGGGGTATGAGAGGTTATTTGGGGAATCATGCCTCCCTAGAGTAGACTGTCTTCCAAAAGGAATCAGATATGCAAACAGGGAATAGTATAGGGGTATAGGGGTGAGAGGTTATTTTGGGATATCACACTCCCCAAATCGCTGCCCTCCCAAAGTGACCCAACTGAGGAGTGAATGAGCTTTTTAAAGAGGCAGGAAGATGTGGTAATTTAGGAATATGCTGAGGGTGGTCAGTGTTAAGTAGGGTACATGATCAGTGCAGAGGGAATTGATTAATATTTTTCTGTCCAATATTTCCTCTACTTCATTGGGAAGGTACAACCTTGATAATATGTGAAAATCTAGGAATTAAAGTACCATGCCTTATATGTTCCAAGGTGCCTCCTACATATTCTAGTCACTTGCTGGTTAAACTTTAACATCTAATTGATCTTTCCTTCTATCATTTTATTTTTATATATGAAAATTCCCAACAATGTCTCAACCCTTGTTGGAGCCAAAAATTAATGAGTCTTGTATCTCAGGCCTCAATCAAACAAGGATTGGGGATGAAAGGTGCGTAGAGAATGACTTCATTGTTGCAGATGAGGTTTGAGGGTCACCAATTAAAGACAGAAAACTTAAGGTTACTGAAAAACAAAGGAATTCTCATCCTCCCTGGGATTTTAAACATGCTCAGGATTTATTATAAGTTATTGCAAAGTATGCAGGTTAAAACCCCTAGAAAAGCAGTAAGCACTTTGAGGACAGGTTAGGTGAAGTTAGAGAGAGAGAAAAAGAGAGAGAGAGAAAGAGAGAGAGAGAGAGACAAAGAGAGAGAGGGACAGAGAGAGAGAGAGAGAGAGAGAGAGAGAGAGACAGAGAGACAGACAGACAGACAGACAGAGAGAAAGAGAGAGAGACAGAGAGAGAGAGAGAGACAGAGAGAGAGAGAAAAACGATAGGCAGCCATGAGGGTTGGTTTATTGTGGCCACATGACATGGTGCTCCAGAGAGCTTAAGTTGGGAACACATGGCCTAGGAAAGAATGAGAGAAAGCCATCCTGCAGGGTGGGAGAGTCAAGAAAAGGGTAAGAAGAGACAGTGCTTCTTTTTAAATACACTTCTGTCGTGGGTTGGTGCTTGGTGGGGGGGGAGGAGTGTCTAGCACCTGGACCAGGTAGTCTCCAATGGGCAAGCTATTTATTTGTCCTTCCTATCCCAAGGTGCATGATCTCAAAGTTAAACCAGAAGCTGGGTGAAGGGGGAATGAGGAGAGGATACAAATTTTTCATTTAACAATGAAACAATAGAGGTCAATTTGTGTCTCAGGAACAAACAACCTTCCACTTTAACAAAATTTAACAGCATAAAAGATTACAGAATTTGTTTCTAATTATAAATTGCCTATATTCATAATTCTCTGCATCATCATGATTATCATAATGGGTGACAAAGTGTGGCCAGGTATAGAAAGTTGTAACTCATAGTATCCTGACTGCACAACAATTTGCCTTGATGGTTGCCACATCTCATTCCTTAGTACCCTGGTTGGACTCTATTTGTCTCATACTCATTATGCCTAATTCCATTTGCCAAATGAGATCTTTATTTATAATATAGAGGGAGATCTAGAAGAAACAAATTTCAAAATAGTCTCTGTGCAGTAGCTTTTAAAAACCCCTCAAAAGCTTTTATTGGAAGTTCCCAAAAGTAAATTTCTAAATGTAATTTCCTTTTTTGGCCATCATTATTGCACTGATACAAGTGGAATATCATGGTCTTTGGTTATTTTTTTAGTCATATAGCCTTGAATAAATTTTTGATTTGTTAACTGTTATCACCTGCAGATATTTGCAATTATGCTTTTATGAAAAAAACATTTAAATCAAAATTTCTGAATAATCATCCCTTGAAATTGAGGATACCAATCTCATAAATATCCTCATTAGAAAAACAAACAAAATTTGCACATTCAGCAATGAACAAGATTTCTGAAGATGTTGTGAATGGCTCTCATGGACTGCAGATGTACATTGCAAAGATGACTTAAAAAGAGAAAACAAAATTCTCATCTGTTGGATCCTAGCCAAAGAAAACAATATCCAGACTGATTAATAAAAGGGAAATGATTTCATCTTATTGAACTACAAATTTACAACTTACTTTTCTTTCTTTCTGTTACCATTTCACAGAAGTCCTCAGGATTATCAACTTGATGGACTGGGAATCAGAAATGATTCTGGGCTACATACTCATATTCCTGGAATCATTTCTTTAGTAGACCTCACTATTTTAGGAGACCTTACAAATATGAAAAATAGGTACCAGAGAAGAATTTCCAGATGGGAAAGGTGAGGTCTTTTTAGGTAGAGAAGAATTGCCTGAGGGTGCATAATGCAATGGAGAGAAAGTTGGTTATGGGTTCATTTGGGATTCTTCTTATTTCTTCTGTAGCTTGAGCAAATAAATTCTCTATTTTTCTGCTTCTTCATCTTTAAATTGAGGGAATTGATTAGCTAGGTGATGAGGTTCCTTTAGTTTTTAAAACTAGGACACTATGTTTTAAAAATTATGATATGCACAATCTTCCTATTTTCTCTATTGATTTTCTTTGTTTTCCACCAAATTTATGTTTTCTTCTTTGTTCTTCCTTGTGTCCTTATTCTACTCTTTTCCTTGCCTCTTGTTTTTTCTTTGTATTACCTTTTCCTTACTCCTTTTATTTTTTTTTTTTGTTTTTTTTTTTTTGTGGGAAATGTCATTAAGTGATTTGTCCCAGGTCATACAACTAGTAAGAATTCAGTGTCTGTGGTCAAATTTGAAGTCAGGTACTCATGATTCTAGGGTGAGTGCTCCATCCAGTGTACCACCTTGCTGCCATGGCATTACTACTTTTAGAACGACTATAGAGTACTTTCCTAGTACTATAGAAAGACTATAAAGTACTTTCCTAATTTTCTGTGAGGGATCTACCTTTTCTTGTATTGAATTCTGCTGAATTTTGGTCCTCACTTGCTGGGCATATATATACAAAGATTCATAATTCCATCAGTTTTGCTACCCTTTCCACTCATGCAAATGATCATCCTAGTCCCATGTAATCATTGTAAGAGGTTATAAACAAGAATGTTTGCCTCATGGTAATTCTCCAGAATTAGCTATAGAGTACTCAGATAACAGAGAGCATCCATACTGATAGCCACATATTCAATGACTTTCTAACTTTGTAGGACCTTTCCACAGTTTGTGATCCACTGAAATAACCTTTGGAAATTCATATTTAACTCCATGCTTCAAGGAAAAAATGATGAAAAAATATTAGAGAAAAGTATTTTCTTGTCCTAAATTGCTCAGTAGGTTCATTCTAATTTTTTTTTTTGCTAAAAAATAAAGAGAAAAAATAAATTAACATAATTTCACTAAGGACAATTATCTTAAATATATTCTTAAATGGTATGAGTGAGAAAAAAAAGGGTGATACTCCTCAAACCAACAGGTGCACCTTGATTCCTAACATGAATTTTAAAAACCTATCTACTATTTAGGAGCACACATGATAATGAAAAAGGCATGATGAAAATTTGAAAGATAGAGGAAAGAATAGAAGAAAATAGTAAAAGTTGTTCCAAAATCATTCACTGTTATCTGAGTTTAAGAAAATGAAAAATTTGGAAAGTCTCAATATAGCTGTGTGAAAGTCAAATCGCTTTGGGGGGGGAGGTTTAGAATATGGGTTAGAAAGACTACTTTGGGAAACTACTTATAAAGTTACCAGAACCTGATGTGGGAGAAGTTGGTGTCCCCAATCAAGACTGAGAGTTCTAATGAAAGTGAAAGAATTCACTACAAACCTGGAGGTGAAATAGTAGCACAGGATTTATTATAAGCTTGTAAGGTTCACAGATTGAAACCTTTTTATGTTTTTGTTTTTGTTTTTTGAAGAGATCACAAGCTACCTGAAGACAGGATGAATAACAAAGGCTTAGGTGAGGTACCTGAGGGAGAGAATGAAAGCTGTTCAGAGACAGCTTCAGTTAGATTAAGGCTGAATAACAAAGCTTTAAGTGAGACTGCCTGAGAGTAATGGAGAAAGGAACAGAGGTCTGAGTTTTCATCCTAGGTCAGGAGTACATGGTTCTGACAGAGACAGAGACAGAGACAGAGACAGAGACAGAGACAGAGGCAGAGGCAGAGACAGAGGCAGAGACAGAGGCAGAGGCAGAGACAGAGGCAGAGGCAGAGACAGAGGCAGACAGAGACAGAGGCAGACAGAGACAGAGACAGACAGAGAGACAGAGAGAGACAGAGAGTCAGAGACAGAGAAAGATGGGGGGGGGGGGGGAAGATGATTGCTGCACCAACCTAATCCAACATCTAGCTTGGCCCACAGTGAAAACATGGCCAAGGTCAAAGTGAAAGTCATGAAGAAGTGTTTTAACAGTACAGAGGTTTCAAGGATCAACAAGATTAAAGGGTTTTAAACAGTACAAAAGATTAAAAAATTTGTTTCCAATTACAATTTTCCCTTGCCCATTATTCACTGCATCAAACCCATAAGAATTTTCCTGATTTTTAGGTTTGGGAAGGGCCTCAGATGAAACCCATTCCTGAATTATAAAATATCCTCTAAAATATACCCAGGGAATTCTCATAAAACATTCACTTGAGGGACCTAAATGAAGAAATGCCACCAAGGCATTTTGTTCCATTTATATATGGAATGAATTATTTGGAAAATTGCTTAGCATTCAACCTAAATGTGCCATTCTTCAAGTTCTACCCATTGAGCCAATTTGATCATCTGGAGTCAAATAGCAAAAATGTAATTCATCTTCTATGTGACAGTAATTAAAGGTAAATATTCTTGTCACTCTCCTCTCAATTTTTTTCTTCCAAGACTAAAAATCCTACATTATTTAATTTCAGAGATGTTAAATATATGTATCATGGGCCATATGTGGCTTGTAAATACTCTTAAGTTTGACAAAACCACATTAAAATGTAGAAGGAAAGTAGTACATAAATAAAAATAGCAAAAATAGTAAATATTAAATTTTAAAAGTAAGTCAATATGTGCACTGCAAAGGTTCTTATATAAAATTTATATAATTCTATTTCTATTAGGGTGTGATACCAGTGCTTAAGATGATTTTCAAATGGTATGATGATGAAGCTCTTTATTATCAATCAATCAATCAATTAATATTTGTTAAATGCCTATTATATGCCAGGCACCAAGTTAAGTATGAAGTATTTAAAAAAAAGAGTCAAAGGACGATTCATCTCCTCAAGTGGTTTATATTCTAATGAGGAAAAAATATATAAATAAATGAATTCAAAGAAGTCATAAAAATAAGAAATGATTAATGGAGGATAGGCACAACATTGCATAGATAAAAGAAAAAGTTTCCTAGACAAGATATTTTAATTAAGATGTAAGGAAGCCAAATAAAGCTAGTAGGCAAAGAGGAGAGAGAAAGTCTTCCAAGTATATGGACAGTCAGAGAAAATGCCCAGAGATAAGACCTGGAATGTTTGATTTGTGGAATGTCCAGAAGACCAGCATCACTGGATGGAAAGTGCATGTAATAGTAGAGATCTAGGTTATAAAAGGTCAATGGCTTTGAACACCATACAGAGGATTTTGTATTTGCTTTGGGAATGGATTGCAAGTTACTAGAACTTATTAAACAGGGGGTAATTATCCATATTTTCCTATTCTAAATGTTGTTCAAAATGTCATTGTCCTTTCTAAATTATAGTACTGAAAACTGAGAACAATATTGCAAATGTTATCTATGTGAGATGAGAACCTCATTTTTCTAGTAGAAAGTGATTGAGAAAACTGAACCTCTTCTCTAAAAAGAACAAAAGAGAGGTTAATAAAGCTCTCAAAGATATTTATGGACAGTCTGCTGAAGCTGCATCATGAATTCAAATAAATGAGGTCAAATAATGAGATAAATCAATCTGAAAGCATAAAGAGACCCAAAGACTATACTAAAAATAGCAATGGTAATGCAATTATACCCATCTCTATTTCTGAATTTGTAACTCAGGGTTATAGAAGTAAAAACTGAAAGGGAATTTAAATATCAAATACCAAACTCTCATTTTACAGGGGGGAAAAATGGGAATTAAGAAAATTACTAAACAAGTATAGAACCCAGTCTAAATCCACTGACTCCAAATTCAGTATGTTTTCAAAAAGACCATAGGACAATGGAAACACTAGTAAACAAAAGTATGAGGTTGAAGCAAATTAGGATTACTTCATATGATAAATTAGTGACAAAAGAATTCTTTTGTATTCTACTCACAAAGAAATTGTCAAGAATTGTAACAGCATGAAGTATAAGTGTGTGTAGGATAAAATTAATCTCACTATAATAATTAGAAGTTGGGATTTGTAATTAATTTGGAACTAAATCTTAAGACAGACCCTCTAGGAAAAAGTTTAAGCTTCAAGAGTGGGTCAAAAGGACTAGAAAAGAAGAAAAAATGAAGAATTTTATATCAGTAAATTATACAGTAAATAGGATAATTGATATGCTAATTCAAGGGATGAAGGAAAGGAGAGAGTTAATTGTGTGTGTGTGGGAAAGCATTCTAAAGAATTTTAGGTTTTTTGAATTGCTGAAATGCAACACCCAGTATTGTTAGATTGCTTCTCTCTTTAATAGTTATGCAAATATGTTTCTCAAAGTATTCTCAAGCATTACCCAAGGAGGAAGACAAAATTTGCAAAAGAAATTGAGATCAGAAAAACCTTGGGGATGTGGAGAACAGGGGTGGCAAGGAATAATCTCAGATTTTCATGTGGTTATTTACAGTGCTAGACAGAGAATAATCATCTAGAACTTTAAATTTTATAAAACTTCTTTCTCATTACAATCACAAATAATATTGAAAAATATAAGGAAGGTATTTTAAGGTATTTTTTCACATTAAATGGAGAAGAAAAGTAAAGGGACTTACACAAGGTAACATAATAAGTAGTGAAGCTGGGGCCCCAACTTAGATTTTTTTTTTTCATCAGATTCAGTGAGACTTCCATTATGCCATGGTAGAAAAGCAATTATAAAATCAAATTATTTCTTAACAAGCTTCAAAGTGAAAACACTGAATTAGTCAGATAAACATTAATGACACTGTTTTTGTATAACTTTTAAATTACTTTTCTTACCAAAAAAATGAGAATTAAAAGAGAAGTCATTTCATGAATAGATTTTTGTATAAATAAGTAAAGGTTGCTTTTTGTGATGTAATGTATTTTGTCTATGTGTTGGTAGAGAAAACATTGAGTTAGGAGTTAGGAGAATGTACTTTTAGTCCAGGCTCTACTAATTTCTGGGACCCATTAGATGTGATTTTGAAAACTAGAATAATAAAATCAGATGTTTCTATTCTATATAATTGTGATGGAATATAATATTCAGGGACTTTGCAAAGGATTAAATACACTAAAAATATCAAGAATTGTTATCAATACTAACAGGTCCATCTATTATGCAAATCGTCCTTAAAACCCCCATCTCTCTGCCTTTTTCTTTCTGTATCTTTCTGTCTCCTGTTCTTTCTGTCTCTGCCAGTATATCTGTCTCTGCCTGTCTCTCTTAATATTGTCTTATCAGTCCATATCATTCTAGTAGAATATATTTTCTTAAGAACACAGACTTTTTTGTTTTTGTCTTCATACCTTCAATGTTTATCTCTATATAGACACACCTAAGAGAATGTACTAGTGCCATAATTTCATTGGTTTATTATGAAGTTTTATGAAGTTTGTTTTCATTTTCAAAGAAGACTCCAGCATCAGGGAGGTGATGCCATGACAAGCACATGAACTGGATTTGAGTGAGGGGATGCTGTGCCAAGTCATTTGCCTCACTTTCTCTTCCAAAGTCATCTGGAGCCAGTGGCCAGATATGAATCAGGACAACTGGAGATGGCTTGAATGTGGGACAATCCCAAGGTCACACAACTGATAAATGTCAGAGGTTGGATTCAAGTTCCCTTCCTCTTGATTTCAATAGCAGTGCTCTATCCACTTGTCTTGGCAACTCATGGTCTTGAAGAATTGTCTGGAAAACTGAAAGATGAATTCAGTTGCCCAGGCTCCCTTCCTAGGTAGTCCTGGTTTCAAGTTCAGATCTCTATCCACTATGCTGTTTTGCCTTTCATAAATACTTTATTTACTAGAAATTTGATAAATGTAGCTGCTTAATAAAAAGTAGATAGTTGATAAATAGTAGATTCTTAATAAACTATTTATTTAAAATCTTTTTTTTTATTTTTTTAATTTAAGTTCCAAACTGTCTTCCTCTTTCCCTTTCCTCCTCCCTTCCTGAAACAATTAGCAATCTAAATTATACATGTGTAATCAACTGAAACACATTTCCATATTAGTCATTTTAAGAAACTTGTATAAGAAAGAGAAAGAAAACAAGAAAAAGGAGAGAGAGAGAGAGAGAGAGAGAGAGAGAGAGAGAGAGAGAGCGCGAGAGAGAGTGAAATAAGAAAGGAAGCAAAAGAAGGAGGAAAGGAAGGGAGAGAAGGATGGAGGGAGGAAGGGAGACAGAAAAGGAAGAAGAAGGGAGGGAAAGAAAGAAGAAATTAGAGAAAAAAGGTATGCTTCAATCTGCATTCAGTTCAACCTCCATCAATTCTTTCTCTGGAGGAGAATAGTTTTTTTTTTTTTTTTAAACATGAGTCCATGGAGATTATCTTGGATCATTGTATTACTGAGAATAACTAAGTCATTCAGTGTAGTTCATCATGCAATATTGCTGCTACTGTGAATAATAATATTCTCCTGGTTCTATTCACTTTATTCTGCATCAGTTTATATAAGTCTTTCTGAGTTTTTCTGAAATCCTCCTGCTCATCACTTTTTTTTTTAGGTCTTTTGCAAGGCAAATGGGGTTAAGTGGCTTGCCCAAGGCCACACAGCTAGGTAATTATTAAATGTCTGAGACCAGATTTGAACCCAGGTACTCATGACTCTAGGGCAGGTGCTTTATCCACTATGCCACCTAGCCGCCCCTGCTCATCATTTCTTATAGTATAGTAATACATCATATACTACAACTTATCCATTCATTCCCTAATTGAAAGGCATCCCTTCCATTTCCAATTCTAATTCTCTACAAAAATAAATGCAATAGATATTTTGTCCAAATATGTTGTTATTTCTCCCTTTTAAAAAATCTCTTTGGAATACAGACCTAATAGTATTCCTGTATCAAAGAGTATGCACAATTTTATAATCCTTTGGGCATGGTTCCAAATTGTTCTCCAGAATGAATCAATTAACAGTGCCACTAATAATGCATAGTGTTTATTTTTAAAATTTCAGGCAGTAAGATTAAGTGACTTGCCCAAGGTCATACAGCTAGGCAATTATTAAGTGTCTAAGGCTGCATTTGAACTCAGGTCCTCCTGACTCCAGGGCTGATGCTCTATCCACTCTACCACCTAGCTACCCCAATGCATTAGTGTTTTCTCACATAACCCACAGCGACTTATTCTTGTTCTTTTTTGTCATTTTAGATAGTCCAATGCTACTTTAAAAATAAAGTAGGAATAATAATAGCATCAAAGGGTTCTGCATGTAGGTTTCTAAACAGAGAGTAGCATTTTCAGAGAAGTGAGTTAAACCTTCATCACACATATTTCTTCTTACATGTCTTACATGACACTACAATTATCATCTAAAACTGCTCCTCTTATGGATGCTGTTTATATTTGTGGGAAGGAATGAACTAGTAATTTTTTTAGGATATTGTTTTCTATTAATTGTCTCTAATATGTTATCTGACCAATTAACTTTGGTAAAAACCAATTGGAAATATTAAAACACTCTCAACAGCAAATGCATTAATGCATTTGGCACTCAGTACCTATAACAGAAGTAGAGTCTCTGAAAACTATGTCTAGAATCCTAAGAGTAGTAGTGGATATTCTCTGAAAATCCAACCTGCCAATTTGAGCAGAAGTTGTGTTATACAGCTTTTCTTTCTTTCCTTCTTTTCTTTCTCTTTTCCTTCTCCTTCTAATCCATCTTCTTTCCTTGTTACATGTGGTTCCTGTGACCGGGTGGGGAGCCATACCCTTAATTGTGAGTGTTTTGTCCATAGGAATGTAATTTTTGGCTGCTTGTCTTTTGTAAGATATTTTAGAGTTTAGGAATCAGATTTTTTAGAAATCCTTTATTTATTTGTTATTTTTTTTCAAAAAGCTGGAGAATTTACTTTTCATTCTGTATAGGTTTCATTTAAAATTTATTGAAATATTGCCCTGAAAAAACACTTCAAGAAAGCACATTGTGTTTCAAATAGAACTACTTAATCAGGCCTTTAAATTCAAATCCCTTGGCTTGCATTCAGTGACCCAAGCTAGCTCCTAACTCAAACCTCAGAAACTGTCTTAAAGTTTTGATGGCCTAGAGTAATTTTAGATAGCAATTACCTTAAGTTCTGGTCAGAGTCTTCTGCTCCCAGATTGATAATTTTGAGATGGTAAATTAGACAATTTTTCATTTCAATTCTTGCCAAATTCTTCTATCTTCTAAAGGTTTTTCTCTCAGATAAACTGAGAACTGGGAACGACCTTAATTTAGAAACACCTAGGTTACCCACTTCATCCTGGGCCTTGACTAGACTCTGGAGGAAAGTGTGAGGCTAATAATTTTACCCAATTTTGCCTCATTTAAATCCAATCCACCTCCTAGTCAAGCTATCACCCTCATTGCATAATTGGTCATTTTTCAGAAGGAAGGATGAACAACACCCAATCTGAAAGGTATGAAGTGGTATCTTATAATTGTTTTAATTTGCATTTATATAATCAATAATAATTTAGAGCATTTTCCATATAATAGATAGTTTTGATTTTGTTATCTGAAAATAGTCTATTTATATGTTTTGACCACTTGTTATTTGGAGAATGACCTGTATTCTTATGAATTCAAATCAGTTCTCTCTATCTTTGAGAAATGAGACCTTTATTAAAGATACTTTTATAACATTTTCCTCCATCTTTCTGCTTTTCTTTTAATTTTGTTTGCATTGTTTTTATTTATAAAAAGTCTTTTAAATTCAATATCAAAATAATTTTGTAATTCTTCCTATCTAAATTCTTCATAGATCTGACAGGTAAAATATTTCATGCTCCCCTAATTTGCTAATGTTATCACTCTTAATGTTTAACTTTCTATATTTACTTTGACCTTATTTTGGTATAAGAATTTAAGTCATTTTTTAGTTTTATTAAAGTACATTGTCTTCCTTAAAATCTATTATTCCCACTTCATCAAATAGTTGATTTTCATAGTTTGCTATTTTAATGATATCTATCTCTAAAGAAAAAGCAAGAAAAATTAAAAACTATATATCTTAAGCTAGATCATTGAGCTTTTTGGCAAAAGGGTGAGAAAAAAGATTTGGTTGGAAATAAGACAAATTGTTGATTAAAGTATCAATTTCGGATTATTTTTTGATTCTATCCATTGTCTTATATATGTCTGTCTTTCACTGTATCTGAAATTAATTTTAACTACAAAGAATTCAGAAAATTCTTCAGTAGAGAAAATGTCAAGATAAAACTGGCTTGAACACAGAAGGATATTATCATTTGATTTATTTCTACTATATGAGAATTTAGTAATATTACAGATCTGAATAACATCAAGTATGTTTTGTCATTATGCAAAGACTAATAATAGTGCCTCTTGTAGAATGAATCAGCTTTAAAGTGAAAAGAGAAATATTAGTACACTAATAAATACCTTATATTTTTTCTAGCTCACTGAAAACTAGTGATCAAAGAGATAGTATTAAAGGAAAAATTTATATTAATAAAACTGGAGTGATTACTGAAGATTTCACGGAATACAGGACAATGCCTGATCAAGATCTTAAAGGAAATGGGAAATTTTCAAGTCAGGGATTGAACGTGACCCAACTATGCACTGAATTAATTAATAAATAAAAATCAATATTGATTTGAGCTAATTTAATTTAAAAATACCAATCATTTCTAATTCTGATTTGATCCCCACATTTTGGGAGGATCATTTTCATCATCCTGGAGTGCTGAAAGTTGTATTTGTATAAAACCTAAGAGATACTTGAAGTTAAAAAAATTTGAAACACGAATACTGTGTTTGAATTTCAAACACAAATCACTGCTTGTTAACTGATGATCAATCTAATTTTCAAGAAATTCCTTCCTAGAAAATTGGCCATTAGGTGACCATTTGTTTTGATTTGTTTTTGTTTCTGAATACAGAAACCCATTAAACTTCCAACTATGATGTAGTAGTGATTGATCTTCATAAACGGAGAAAAGAATAATACCAATTATACCCTTGAAAAACTAATTGTCTAATTTTTCAATTTATATTCCTTTGGAAAAAAATGCTTCACTGTAATTGTTAGCAAACATATAGTAAGCAAAAATAGCCTTATTTAAGCTGATTCTACTCGGTTAAATGGGAATTTTCTAAGTGTTAAAATTTATTTTGGTTTTGACTTTAATAAGACTATGATGGCATGGGTTGAAACATATCCCATTAATTATGCAAAAACGAAACAAAAGATGCCCTTCAAATAGCCATTAAATAGGAATTCTTTCTATTTTATCAGGCTTATGGGTTAAAGAAAATATATGATATGATCCTTGCCCTCAAGGAGCTTATACTGTAGCTGGGTTATAAAACTTAAAACACTTAGAGAATAATTTTTGTTGAAACATATGGAATGTTTAAATTTGTCATAGGAGTACAGAAGTTAACTGTAGTCAGAATTAAGGAAAGTTGAGGTATATGAACAAGAATTCAGGATTTGCTGCCAATATCCCTAATTAATTCTTTTAGAATACTTGTAGAAGGCATGTTAAAACAAGGAAAGAACAAATTTAAAGGGGGTTAAGTAGCAAGCACAAAAACATTATCCTTATTAGAAAATCTCATAGGAACAATGAAAAAGATAATTGAGATAATTAATGAGTTTGATAAGGCAACAGTAGAAAATAAATATAGGGGGAAATTACCAGGATGTTTATTTAGTACCAGGAAGAAATTAGAGAAAATTTACTTGAAAAAAATTACAAAATTCATTTATTATTTGCAAGTTATTTCAACAAAACAAGTGAAAAAATTATGAAAATATAACTGAAAAACACTCTTTACTTAGTCAAGAGAGACAAATTGCTAGAAAGATATTCACTGCAAATCTAAGAAAAAAGGCTATGCTAGATATTTTAAGGCAGTATTATGATAATTGCTAAGGCATATTTTTATAGAATTCTGCAAAATCAATTAATGAAGAAGTATTTATCTATGAAATGAGACAATTCCTGCTCTCAAAAGATTTACATTCTATTGGATACTCCATGCTGACAAACAATAGACTGAGAAAAAATATTTTTTAATAAATTTATAATGTATATGCAATAAAGCCTAGTATCAAAAATATATATTGAAGGGATACAAATGTATAACATTAAATACTATTATTCAACATATAAGTAAGTTTGAGTGAAGAGTTTGAAGGATACTTTTCAAAAAATTATAAATTATAAGCACCCATATCAAAATATCATTAAAATAACTATTGTTTCAGTCACATTATGCAAATTGGGAAAATTGAGACAAAAAGCAAATGTTGGTAAGTTTTTGAAAAAATATACACTTAAATGTTTTTGTTAGGTTCATTATATGGTCCAAATATTTTAGATATCAGTTTAGAATTAAATGACAAATGTGACTAAAATAGTCATTCCTTTTAACCCAGGAACCTAACCAAAGAATTAAAAACAAAATCAAAGATTGCAGCACCTTTTGCAATAACATAAAGAACCAAAATCAAAGTAAATGCTCATCATTTTAGAAATTGCTAAAAAGACAATGTCATAGGAACATAAATTTTGTACAGTAGGGAAAATTATAAGGAATTCATAGAAATGTAAGTTTATATGAATACAGTCCCAAATAAGCAGAAGCAAGAGAATTATATAAACCATAAACACTCTGCATAACAAATGTAACAGCAGTACAGTTCTTGACAGTGTTTTCTGAACTTTTGCCTAATTTCTAAAAAAAATCAGTTTAAGAGACAGATTTTCTGGATGATTTAGTTATATTATTAATAATAATATCAATATTTTAGTAAAATGATAGCCATTTGTCTGTCTCTCTCTTTGATAACTGTGTTGGTAAACTCATGGTTTAAATGCCCATTGGAAGTGGGTTGTTCCCATGAATGCCATTTAGTGAGTTCTTATCCCCAAAACTAGAAATCTGGGCTTTCTCAAACAGTAGATTCCTATAGTCATTTACTATAGTGACTGGTATACCCAATCTATTCCACTGATTCAGCATTCTATTTTTTAACCAACAGTTCCAAATAGTTTTGATGATTGTTGCTTCATGATAATATTTTAGATCTGTATAGTTAGATTACTTTCTTTTTCATAATTTTCATTAATTTCTTTGATATTCTTGACCTTTTATTCTTCTAGATTAATTTTGCTATCATTTTTCTAGTTCTATAAAATAGTATTTTGATAGCTTGGTATGGCACTGAATAGGTACATTAATTAGGTAGAATTGTAATTTTTGTTATTAGTTCAGACTGCTACATAAGCCATTAAATCAATTTTTGTATGTCCTTTTTCAATCTTTTGACTCTTTTTTCATAATTATCTGTCCGGGGTCTTCTTCCCCGGACCCCCGAGTGAGCTCCTCAGTGGGCACTGCATCGGGCGTCCCCGGTTTCCCCCTCCCCGGGGATCGTCGAGGAGGGACTCAGGCAGACACGTCTTCAGGAAGCATATGTTTTATTAGGTGCAGAGGGATCCCCCGAATAGCTCAGGGCGCTGGTTAATATAGGGAGTTATTTCCGGGCTGCCACCCCAATCCGCCCCGAGGGCAGAACCTACCACCCGATTGGAGCAAGTGACACAGGCCAGCCAGACGAAGCCACTGTTCCCCTTAAGGAGCCGTGTCTTCTCTGGATTGGTCTGACCTCACTCCCGGGGAGGTCCTATCCACCCAGGCGGTCAGGGCCGACCCCCGACAATTATCCCGCATAACTCATTTCTTTCCATATATTTTTCTTCCATCTCTCTTGATTTTTAAATCCTTTTTGAGCTATTTCCAGGGGACTTTTTTTGACTTGAGACCAATTCATATTCTTCTTTGAGGCTTCCACATATAAGCATTTTGTCATTGTTGTTCTGAGTTTGTGTTTTGATTTCTCTGACTGCACAGTAACTTTTTGTGACTAAGGAACTTTTTTTTTTCTTTGATAATTTTTAAAAGTTGAGTTCTGCTCCTGGATCACAGGGGATACTCTCCCAAGTTTTCTTGTGCTGGTAGCACTGATTTTCCAGTGTGAAGTCCCAGGTGCTGGCAGCTCACCCATTGTACTGGGGGTGACCTGGCCTAGTTTCACCTGTTAGGTCAGGTTGCAGAGCTTGCATTTTGCCTTCTAGGCTCAGTCTGGAGACCTCAGAATTGGTCTGATGTACTGTTGGCAAGCTGCATCAGGACTGAGGGATCTCAGTTGGTGATCTGTGCTGTGACTGAGTTTCTAGCTGATTTGCCTACATTCTGCCTAAGCAGAGTTGTACTCTCCTTTTACCCAAGTGAGACAGAACTTTCCTGAAGTTCTAAACTATCTTAATCTGGAGAATTGTTTCCTTCTGTATTTTTGGTGGGTTCAGTTGTTCCAGAAACCATTTGAAGACTTGGTTTAATGATATTTTTAAGGGGAACTGGGAAAAGTTCAGGCAATTTCCTGACTTTTTTCTTCCATCTTGACTACCTCCCCCTTTTCCTTTTAACTTCCATTTCAAAACCTAAGTCTCTGAAGGCTGAACTAATCTTCCCTTCTATCTAGATTCCACTTAGGTGTGGAAGTCATTAGTCTCTACTCAGGTTTGGGTGAGGAATAATTTCTTTGAATAGACTAGAATTGACAAAAGGAAATGACTTAATCAGTTCATTTGAACATGTGAATGTCCTCATTGGAATATTAATTCTCTCATCAATTCTTAACTATTCTGAGTTGAATGTCATTCTTGTGATAGAGAGGATGTTGTCTTCTATTAGCAATAAGGAAGAACCGACTTCAAGTCTCATCTTCAACACTTTGTAGTTTTGCTGTGACAAGCAAATTCCTTAGCCTTGGTAGAGAGGTTCAATTTGTGTGAATGAGATTAATAAGAATAACTTCCAAAAGAATTCTATAGCATGGCCATAAGGATTAGATGAAACTGTGTATAAATTTGCAAACCTTAAAACACAACATAAGTTAGTTATTATTATTATTATTGTTATTATCTCAAATGGAAAAAAGATCATTTTCCCATTCTTTTGAATATCATTCATTCTTTATGAATTTTCTCTTGTTTTTCTTTGAACCAGATTCCCCCATTCTTGTTTTCTATCAAAAATGAGAGCACAAAGTTGTTGTTGTTAATTAGGATAATGAACGAATTCTCTAATCAGATAATGTAAATAACTAATAAATGTTTTAGAAGTTCAATAAAGTACATCTTTGATAATTCTGATAAAAACTACTATATCTGTAATGAAAAGGATTTTTGTGATTTGTATAAAGATTCCCTTGGTTTAATAAAAATTCTTGCTTTATAACATGGTTGCCTCTAATATTTCCCATTTTTCTTTAATACAAAACATCAATGAAACATGCATTATCTTTAGGTGAGCTATTTGATGAGAATTTCATTTCCATTTGAAAATCTTATAGTCCTAAAATACTTTTTGATAAGTTTGAAAATTTTGGTAATTTTTCTAAGATCTAATAATAAGAAGTATTAAATCCATTTTATGGCTACTTGACAAATTATTTCTAAAATAGTGCATAAATCAAGTTGACACATTTTAAAGTAGTTCTATTACTATTTAATTTAAACTAATCAGAATTTTATCATTTTATAGCATACAAAGTATCATTTCATGTCAGCAGAATTCACATTTTAAAATATGTATGTGCAAAATTCCTCATGAGAATAAATCCATACATTCTCCTGTAATAGTTGTATATGTATACAAGCATGCATGTGTATTTGTGTGTATCTATACACATGTAATAAACAACCTGCTACTAATAAAGTGCCAGATGAGAGACAAAGTTATATTTTATCACAATTAGTACTGATAGATCAAATCACACCATTTATTAGTTAAATGATAGAGATTGGGATTTTTTGCTACATTGGCCCCATAGTCTTCTTGCAATTCAAGGAAACATAGGACAGATGTTATCAAAGAGTCTCCAATGAAGAAATGAGTAGGCAAAATTCATTAAGGATTACCAAATTGGTTTTTCTAAGGAACTAATTCACTTCTCTTCTCAGTAAACTTTTTATAAACTTTTTGTGATATTTAGGTTTAAGTATGAAGTCATCTGGCTTTTCACAAGCTTGCCCACAATACTTTTCTAGCTTTATTAAATATTATTCCTGTCCACACATAGTTAGACAAATTGACTTTCCTATTGTTCCTAATTTATAATACAATCTTTCTACCTCTTTCACACTGGAAAAGTGCTATTTCCCATACCTGAAATGTTTTCTCTACTCAACTTTTCCAACTTTTTTCCCCATAGGGATTTCAGAACTTCTATGTCCACTTTTGAATTTATCTTACATCCCCTTAAATGTCATAATTAATTGAATTTAATCACTCATCAGGCTCATATTAATAAGCAATGCTTAAATTGAGATTTGTCTTTTGTTTGCCTTATTTTGTTTTGAATAAGATAACCTTTTGGTTTATTTTATAAGCCTTTATTTTCTTTTTCATTCCACCTCCAGTGAACAAAAAGAGAAAGAATAAAAGAAAGAACCCTCATAAAAGATGTAAATAGTCACATAAAAACAATGTTTCAAATTAGTCATTTCCAGAATTTTATATAATAATATATGTTTTAAGTTATTAACTTTTGGGACACCGAGGTACATAAGGCCTGAAGTCAAGATCTGAGTTCACTTTAGTATCAATCATTTAAATGCATATTAAGTGAGTTGTCTTTTAACCCTATTTGCATCCATTTCCTGATATGTAAAACATATTGGAGAAGGCAATGGCAATCACTCAAGTATATTTACCAAGAAGACAACAGAGGGGATCATAAAGAGTCAGGCATGATTTATACAACTCAAGAAAAACAGTAACCTTTCTGACAGGAAGTGTGTAGCATACTTGACTGTGTTCTTTTGGTATCATTATTTGTAATGGCATTGATCAAAGTTCTCAAATTCAAGTGTGACCTTTTTGGTGAGGTCTTACCCTTTCCCACATTTTATTTTGTATTAGGGTTGCCTTATATTCTTTGCAGCAGGAATTAGTTTACCCTAAAAGGTAACAAATTTCTCCCCAATCCTGGTAAGGCCCTAACTCCATTGACTCAATTAGCTTCCTAAAGGAATAAAAAATTATACATATGTGAAGCTGGGGCCCTTATGATATAATGGAATTCTGAAAATTATGCTAATTATTTATTCCTGCCCTCTTAACCATAAGTGTTGCATGTGTAAATAAGAAGGACTATATCTTTAGTGGCTAAGTTCCCCAGTATTTTTTTTAATTTCTTTGCTCTATTAGGATAATATCTGGACTTAATCCCAACATGTAATCATACAGACAGGAAAAGACTTTGATCCTGTCATGAGAACCAATGCTGTGGACATAGACAAATAAGATTAAATACATATTTTAAAACATTCTATAAAATTGGGGGAAAATAATTTTTACTATTTTCCCAATTAAATGTAAAAATAATATTTACATTCATTTTTTTAAAAAAAATTTTTGACTTTTACTAGAGAGCGTTGGAATAGATGGAGTTTTTTCCCAAAAAATGATAAATCTAAAAGCAACAGCAAGCATTATATGTATTGGGGATAAGCTAGAAACATTCTCAATAAAAACAGAGTTGAAACAAAGATGCCCATTATCATCACTATTATTGAATATTATACTAGAAATGTTAGTTTTACCAATAAAAAAGAAAAAGAAATTAAAGGAATTAAAATTTACAATGAAGAACAAAATTTTCACTCTTTTCAGATGATATGATGGTATATTTAGAGAATCCTACAGAATTAATTAAAAACTATTTGGAATAATTAACAACTTTAACAAAGTTGCAGGACACAAAATAAACCCACATAAATCATCACTATTTACATACATATGTTTATATATATATATATATATATATATATATATATATATATGTATGTATATTCCATTTGAAGGAACTACAGATAATATAAAATATTTAGAAGTCCACCTGACAAGAAAAAACCATGAACTATATAAATACAATTACAAAACACTTTTCATACATATAAAGTCAGATACTGGCAACTGGACAATGGGTAGGACATGGGTCCTACTCATAGGTAAGACAAAGTAATATAATAAAAATGACAATTCTATTTAAATTAATCTACATATGAATCAAACTACCAAAAAATTAGACTAGAAAAAAATAATAAAATTTATCTAACAGAATAAAATAGCAAAAATAACAAAGAAATTAATGAAAAATGCAAAGGAATGGGTCTAACCGTGGGAGATCTAAAATTGTACTAAAAAGCAGCAATTATCAAACTGGCTACAAAATGGAGTAGTGGTATAGTTAAATAGGTTAGGTATATAAGATACAGAATGATTGGAGTAGTTCACAACTCCAACAAGAGTGTCCCAATTATCCCACATCTCCTCCTCCAACATTTATAATTTACCTTTTCAGTCATATTAGTCAACCTGACAGGTATAAGGTTATTTCAGTGTTGTTTTAATTTGCATTTCTATAATCCACACTGATCAAGAATACATTTCATAGGACCATAGAAAGCCTTAATTTCTTGTAAAAGCTATTTATTGGTAGTTTGTTAAAACAATTGATATCTAATTTATCAATTAAGCAATGACTTTTATTCTCATATATTAATTCAGTTCTATATATATTTGAGAAATGAGGTATTTATCAGAAATATATTGTTAAATTTTCCCTCACAGTTTTCTGCTTTGTTTCTAAACTTGGCTGCACCTTTTTTTTGTTTATTTGTTTAATCTAGTAATCAGAATTATTCATATAGTATACCAAAATGTTCTCTATTTCTTGTTTGGTAAAAAAAAAAAATTCAGTATACATAAATCCTACAAGTAAACTATTCCAATCTCCCCTAATTTGCTGGTAGTATCATCTTTTAACTGTAATTTGTGTAATTCCCTTTGCTAATCTTCTTCCATTTCATAGGTGTTCCTCCTATTCATATTTAGAGCTATGATTAAAAATTGTTTTATGTTCCTCCAACTCCCCCCCACACAAACAAAAATCTCTCAGCCTGTTCTTCATCAATTATGTTTTGTTTCTTGCTCCTACCTTCCCCAAAATGTCTTTTCTTTGATCATCTGATGCTTTTCATTTTACTTCTTACTACCCCATTCTCTCAGTATTATCCCTTTTTGTTACTCTTCTATTTTTTGGGGGGGGAATATTCCATCTTAGTCAACTCATACCTGTGCCCTCTATACTTTTTCTAACTGGCCGATAATGAAAATATTTTTAAGAGTTACAAGCATCATGGGGTGGCTAGGTGGTGCAGTGAATAGAGCACCAGCCTTGGAGTCAGGAGAACCTGGGTTCAAATCCGACCTCAGACGCTTGATAATTACCTAGCCGTGTGGCCTTGGGCAAGTCACCTAACCCCACTACCTTGAAAAATCTAAAAAAAAAAAAGAGTTACAAGCATCATCTTCTTATGTAGGAATGTCAACAGTTTAACCTTAATGAATCCCTTATGATTTCTTTTTCATATTTACCTTTTTATTTTTCTCCTGAGTCACTAAATGATAAATGTTCTACTTGGGCTCTAGTCTTTTCATCAGAAATGCTTGAAAGACCTCTATATTTTAAATTATTCATTTCCTCCCAGAAGAATTAAATTCTTTTTTTATTTTTCTGGGTGATTCTTGGTTGTAATCTTAACTCCTTAGCCCTTGGATATATCATATTTCAAACTCTGTGATCTTTTGTCTGGTAGCTGATAAATCTCGTATTATCATCACTGTGACTCCAATGTATTTACAATGTTTCTATCTGTTGGAAATTTGTTTATGAATATTTCTGAGAGTTTTCATTTGGAATTTCTTTCATGAGGTGAATAGTGGGTTCTTTCCATTTCTATTTTACTCCCTGGTTCTAAATATCATGTCAATTTCCTTAATAATTTCTTGAGAGGTGATATCCAGATGTTTTTTTCCAATCATGGTTTTTAGGTAGTACAATAACACCTAAATTATTTCTATTTGATTTATTTTCCAGTTCACTTACTTTTCAACTAAGACATTATAAATTCTTTTCAGTTTCTTCATTTTTTTAAATTTTCTATTAGTTTTGCTTCATGTCTCAGATGTTAGCTTCCACTTACCCAACTCTAATTTTTAAGAAATTATTTTCTTCAGGGACTTTTTTGTATTTCTTCCACTTGACAATTCTACTTCATAAGGATTTTTTTTCAGTGAATTTTTGCATCTGTTTTTTTCCATATGACCAATTTGACTTTTAGAGACCTTCTTTCCCTAGATTTTAATGCCACTTTACCCATTTGACCATTCTGGTTTATAAGGTGTTAATTTCTCTATTATTTTTTGTATCTCCTTTTTCAGTAATTCACATTTTTCTCTGATTTTTTGCATCACTCTTTTCTTTTTCCAATTTTTAATATACTGTTCTATTTGATATTTAAAATCTTTTTTAATTTGTCCATTATTTGGGGGAGGAGAAGACTGAAACCAAGTTAATGAATTTTTTGTGTCTCTGTATGTACCTGCTGTGATAAATTTGCCTTCAGTGTTTTTATTTTTATCTTTCATGTCACTATAGTAATTTTCTAAGGTCAAACTTTTCTTCTTTTGTTTATTTTTCTGGTTATTTCTTGACTTTTAACTTAATATTAAAATTAGGTTCTGTTTCTAGAATGAAGGGGCATACTCCCAAACTTCAAGGGTTTGTGGTGGTTTTCGGAGTGAGTTGTATTGGATGGCTTTATATTTTCAGTTCTTCAAGCATGCTCAAACCAGAAGCTTGAATCTTTGAGTGCCAGCAAAGAGAGCCTGGACTAGTTACTGTCTGCTGTCTAAAAGCTCCAGAAGCTGAACTGTTGTATCAATCGTCCCCAAGGTTTGATGCTAAATTAGACCCCACTCTGATTACAATGAGATAGAGATTTTTTGCTGATATCCAGATTATCTCAACCTGGAAAATTGTTTCACTTTGTATTGTTGTTGGTTTTGCTGATTCAGATTTTGTTTTGAGTTGTTATTTTAATACTATTTGAAAGGAAATTTATAGAACTAGAAAAAAATAACAACAAAATTCATCTCAAGGAACAAAAGATGAAGAATAAAATGAAATTCAAGGGAAAGTGGGCTAAACATACCAGATCTAAAACTATATTATAAAGTGACAGGCATCAAAATTGTCTAGCACTGGCTAAGAAATAGAAAAGCAAATTGGTACAAAAGAAACAGTGGTTAAAAAAATAAAACTCAAAGACTATAACTGCTGGGATAAAAATTCATTGTTAGACAAAAACTGCTTGGAAAACTGGCAGAATCCCACATGTTTGGTATGATTTCCAATCATTGTCATTGTCTAGAATGAAATTTTTGATTATTTCATGATTTGTTGTTTGATTCACTCATTCTTTAAATATAGATTATTTAGTTTCCAATTAAGTATAACTTTATATTTCCACAGTACTTTATTACATGTAATTTTTATTGCATCTAAAAAGCATTTAAAACTTCTGTCTTTCTGAATTTGACTGTAAGCTTTTTATGCTCTAGCACATGGTTAAATTTTACATAGCTGCCATGTAATAGAGAAGGTATATTCTTTTTCTATCACCATTCAATTTTTTCCAGAGGTCAATCATATCTTACTTTTGTTAAATTCTATTAACCTTCCCAACTTCCTTCTTATTTATTTTTAGTTAGATTTATCTATTTCTGAGAAAGGATTGAGATGCCCCACCAATATGGTTTTGTCCTATGTATTCCTGTAGCTAATTAACTTCCCTTTGAAGAATTTTGATGTTATTCAACCTGATGCATATATGTGTAATATTGGTATTATTTTATTACCTATGATGCCTTCTAGGAAGATGAAATTCCCTTCATGATCCCTTTTTATTAGATCTATTTTTGCTTTTGCTTTGTCTAAGATCAGGATTGCTAATCTTGATTTTTTTACTTCAATTGAAGAATAATGTATTTGGCTCTAGACTTTTACCTTTACCCTGTGTGTAACTCCCTGCTTCAAATGTGTTTCTTGTAAACAGCATGTTGTAGGATGCTGATTTTAATCCACTCTATTGTCCATTTTTGTTTTATGGGAGAGTTCATCCCATTCACATTCATAATTATGATTATATACTTATGATAATATATTAAATACTCTATATTCTCCTTCATCCTATCATTTCCCTGTAAGTACTTTTCTTTCTCTTTTCCCCATTTCTCCTCACTAATATTTTGCTTCTAACTACTTCTTCCCTCCAAATGTCTTTTCCCTTTTTCCCCTCCCACTTCTTGTAGGGCAGAATAAATTTTGAAACCCAAATGAGAAAGAATGCTCTTCTTTGAGCAAAATCTGCTGAGAAAAATATTTACTCAGTGTTCATATTCTTCTTCTTTCCCTTTACCATACTATATTCTTTGTGCCTCTTCATGCGATATGAATTATTCTCTAATTCCTCCACCTTCTTCCAGCATAATTTTTTTTCATTTCTTAATTGTTTTATATTTGTCTTGTAACTCCAACATCTGTCAATGTGTACTTTTTTTGTCAACATCAAAATCAATTTGTATCAATCTCCCCTCAATTCAAGTATGGTCCCTTCAACTTTCCCAATAGAAATATTATCTTCATGAGTTAAAGTACCATCACTTCATGATTAATTTATACCCTGCTCTCTGTCTGAGTACTCTTCCTCCCACTGGCCCAAATGAAAATACAACTTTCATAATCTAAAGTAGATCATCACATAATGATCAATTTATATCATCTTCTGTCTAATAATGTTCCTTATGTCTTAAAAGAAATACTTCTCAAGAGTTACAGGAAAAGTTCTCATATAAGGATGTAGATAGTTTAGTATTATTGACTAGTATCTTTCTTTCCATTTACCTTTTTCCCATCTCTTGAGTCTTGTATTTGATGATCAAATTTTCTTGTTCAGGCAAATTTGAAAAGCCTCCATTTCCTTGAAAATCTGTCTTTTCCCTTTAAAGAATGCACTGAATTTTGAAAGATAGTTAATTCTTGTCATCCAAACTCCTTTGTCCTCCACAATATCATATTCCAGGCATTCAGATCCTTTAATGATGAAGTTGATAAATGTTATGTAATCCGGACTGTGGCTACCTGGTGTTTGCTTCTTTTTTGACTGCTTGCAGTATTTTTACCATTGGCTACTATATTCCTTAGGGGTTTTATTTTAGGAGCTCTTTCTGGTGTGATCAATGAATTCTTTCAAGGACTATTTTATCATCTTCTGGGGGGTAAATTAGGGCAGTTTTTCATGATAATTTCAAGATAATGTTCGGGTTCTTTTTCTGCTCATGGCTTTCAGTCCCAATAATTCATAAATTATCTCTTCTAGATCTGTTTTCTAGGTTGTTATTTTTTTTCCTAAAAGGTATGTTACATTTTCTTCTGCTATTTAAGTCTTTTGCTTTTGTTTGATGGAATTTTGATGTCTCATGGAGTCATTTGTTTCCATTTGTCCAATTATAATTTTTAGGGTGTTGTTTTCTTAAGTTAGCTTTTATGCTTCCTTTTTCAGTTGGACAATTTTATTTTTGAAGGAATCATTTTCCTTTTCCAATTGGTCAGTTTTACTTTTAAAGGTATTGATATCTTTTTTCAATTGGCCTCTTTTACTTTTAAAGAGACTGTGTTGTACCGTCAATTTTTCATAATTTTCCTGCATGACCCATTTCTTTTCTCAGTTTTTCTTCTTCCTCTCTTCTTTAGTGTTTAACATTCTTTTTGAGCTCTTTGGGGTTTTTTTTTGGGGGGGGGACCCCTCTGGGACCTTTATTCCTCCAAGGTCTTATACTTTCTAGCCTGTGCTTTGATATGTAGATCACCCCACTTCCCTCTGCCCTGGGGATACATATAAGGAGGGATCCAGCTTGGTTATTTACTATGGAAGCCCAAACTACAATAGCTGAGTATGGCAAACAGCAGAGTTTTACCCCAGGGAGTGCAGAGAAGTCTCTGCAGACTTCCCTTACTGTCTCTGGGGGTACAGACTGCTTTCTCCAGCTTCTCACTCCAGATTCTGTGGCTGGTGCTCCTCACTCCACAGTCATTCTGGTGGAGCAGAGTTCTCTCATCGCCCCTTCAAGCTATTGCCAGTGTTCTCTCAGCTGAGCTATGCTGGTCTGGGCTGGTCTGGGTTGGGCTGTGCTGTGTTGTGCTTTGCTGTAGACTCAGCTTTTTTCCCACCCCACCCCCCCCCCCAGTCCTGGTGAAACACACCTTTCCTGTGGAACTTCTAAGTTATCTTAGACTGGGAAAATGTATCGCTCAGTCTTTCTGTGGGTTCTTCTCCCTCTAAATTTGGGCAAGAGTCCTCGTTTGTTTTTTTTGTAGTGTGCTGGGTAATAGTTAACAGGAAATGCTGCCTTCATGCCACCATCTTGGTTCCACCTCCCCCCCTTTTTGAGCTCTTGCAAGAGATTTTGGATTTCAGACCACTTCAAAAATCTCTTTAATGTCTTACTTGTAGGCATTTTATCACTGCTTTTCTCTTCTGAGATGATATTTTTATCATGTCTATCAAAATAGTAGCTTTCCAAGGTTAGTGTTGCTTAGGGTTTTGCTCATTTTGACAGTTGAGCTCTGCTCCTGGGGCAATGGGGGAACAATCCCAACCTTTTTGTGTTTGGCATGGGGTCTGGTCCCTGACTGGCTGCTCTGTCATCTCAGATGCTAGCAGTTTTTTCTCTGCTTTAAGGTAACCCAACCTTGTCTTGCCTGTGGCACCAGTGTTCCTGGGCTTGATTTTTGCCTTCTGAGCTGAGGTTAGTTCCTCACTGCACCCCTGGTGCCTGTGACTCAGAGACTCCCATGATTTCCCAACTTTCCTGCCTCTGTTGGGCTATGCTCCCTTTATGCCCTCATGAGAAAGAACTTTACTGAACTTTCTGCATGGTATCATGAGTTGAGAACTTGTTTCACTCTATTTTTGTGTATGTTCTGTCACTTTAGGGTCTTTTAGATGTTTCATTTAAAGTTCCTTCAGAAAAAACTCTGGATTTTGACATTGTGGGTCTTATTCCAGAAGTCACAGAAAACATTCCTATAGTATATGGGATTTAACAAAAGGTGGGACCCCAAATCTACAGGATCCAGAAGTCATAAATGAAAAGGTCAAGAATTTCTGGCATGGAAGGAACAGTCAATATTATACTCAAGGAATAAGTACCTTGTCACTGTTTTATAATACTTCATAATTCACTTTTATAATATATAATTGTATATAATATATGTATCATAAATTATGAAGTAAATTGAGGGAAATAAGTTGTAGGAACGCTAGAAAGATAGGAAGGGATCAGTTTGTAAGTTGTACAAAAATCAGAGGACTTTTTCATAGGCAAGTCACTGAAATTCTGTCTATTTCAATTTCCTCAATTGTAAATTGAGAATAAGAATACCTACCTCCTAAGTTTATTGTGAAAAACAAATGAGATATTATTTGTTAAGTATCTGGTACTTAATACATTCTAATTCCCTTCTTCTCTTGTGTAAATCCCAGCAGAATCAAGGAAACAGAATCAAGAAAATAATTTATATCATGATCAAGATAATATTGTATGGGGAAATAACTTTGAAAGATCTTAGAACTCTGACCAAAGCAGCCACCAATCATGACTTCAAAAAAATGACAATAAAAAATTATTTCTCACTTCTTAGAAGAGGGCTAATGGTCTGGAAGTGTAGAATTATCTATGCTTTCTAAGACATGGCTCCTGTGATAAATTTTTTTTTGCTTTATTATATATTTTAATTATAAGTACAGGCTTTAATTTGATAGAAAGTTATTATTCTTTGTGAAAATCACCATGTCTCAGAAATACATGACTATGCCAAATTTAACTTTAGGCCTAATGGAGCATTGATTTTTATTTTTTTTGCTAAATGTTATTTTATTATGATATTTTAAAATCATATTATTTTAAAAGAAATATTTTATACAAAATTATTCATTGTAGTTTTGCAATTATATCCATGTAAGCAAAAAAAATCTCTATGTGAAATAACTTATTTTCTTGGGAAAAGCTTATTAATTAAAATAGTAATGGAAATTTATATTACAAAGTAATGGAAAAATTAATTGAAAATCAAATTAAATAATACACCTGGAGAATGAAAATGCAGTTTTATTCAATTCAAAATGTTTGATGTCTAATTATTAGGGAATGAGCAAGAGATTGTGAAAAGGGCATCACTTACAAGTGGGAATGAGAGATAATGAAAGAAGCAGCTTGAATGTTATAATATATCTATGAGATTAGTGGTTCCTTATCTTATTCAGAGGTTTCTATAATAATGAAAGACCATCTTGACTAAATGTCTCCTATCTGAAGAGGATTTTACAGAATTATCCATGGGAAACAGAAATTGCTAAAAAAATAAAATAGGATGATGACAATCTGCCACAGATGAACTTATTTAATATTGATGGAAAAGGGAATTGTGAAGGAAGAAATTAAACACTACAACTTAAGAGTAATGTCCAATAAAGGAAAGACTTGAGAGTATAAACATAACCACAATTAAAACCAAAAAAAAATTATTCTATAAATGTATAGAGTTGTAGGCTCCCTAAACTTTCATTTTTCAATAATAAAATGTGAAAAATAAAAAAAAATGTGGTTAATTGAATGAATTGTGAATTTGGAACAGGAAAATCTGCTTTTAAATCAATCTATTAATCAGACAATTAATGTAAACATAATTCCTACTTATTTAAGGGTCTTTAAATAATCAAGAGAAGAAAGACCTGTAATTGTGTGTTTTAGATATAAACCTAGTAGAAAAGAAAAGAAGAAAAGATAAGGAAAGAAAGAAAGAAAGAAAGAAAGAAAGAAAGAAAGAAAGAAAGAAAGAAAGAAAGGAAGGAAGGAAGGAAGGAAGGAAGGAAGGAAGGAAGGAAGGAAGGAAGGAAGGAAGGAAGGAAGGAAGGAAGAAGGAAGGAAGGAGGAAGGAAGGAGGGAGAGAGGGAGGGAGGAAGGGAGGGAGGGAGGGAGGAAAGAAAAAGGAAGAAATAAACAAAGGAACAGAGTAGAAAAATAAGAAAGACAGTAAGGGTGGAATAGAGACCAAGTTTCACTGTTTTGGATCTAAGCTAGTTTACAAGACTAAAGGGAGTGAACTAAGGTTAGGTTATTCCAAGTATTTTGTTTTAATTTTCCTTTGCTGGGTCAAGATAAGTTAAAGTACGGGTAAAGTCCTACATGTTCCAAAAATATTCATGGCAGCTCTTTTTGTACAAAGTGACAGAGAATTGGAAACTGAGGGGATGCCCATCATTTGGGGAGTGGCTAAACAACTTATGGTACATGAATACTATGGAAAATTATGCATATATATATATATGTGTGTGTATATATATATATATATATATATATATATATATATATATGTATATATTAATTCAAAAAGCAAATTTTAACCTGCACTTGGGATTTTGATTCCTTTGGCTGAAACCAATAACCAAAAAGTCAGGGTTATCTAATGAAGGGCAATGGAAATGAATGTGTCATATTGTCTTTCCTTCTATAATTGTTCTCTTCTAAAATATGCTGAGTAGAGAGCATAATGATTTAGGATTAACTTTTTCCAATGGTAGAAAGGTATGGTTCTAAAAAAGACACAAAATCTAGCAATAATCAAGAACTACTCCATCTTTTATATAAGCCAACCATTATAGAAAATGTCTCTTGCTGTTTACACTTCAATTCCCTTTTCACTGGAATCAGCTAAGTTTACCATTCATTTTAACTCTTTCCAATAGAATTTCCAAAACAAAATAAAGTTTATGTTCTTAATGACAATAAAATAATTTGTCATTAAATATATATTTATTCCTACAATTGTATATTCACATTCTCATTTACACAGTTAAACATTTTAATAAAATAATTAAAAAAGCAATTGGATTATATCAAGGTTCAAAACTTTGGCCTATAGGCCAGTTCCAGAATTCAGACTGTGTTTTCTCTGACACTTCATCAAAGAAAAATTTTTGTACTTTAACATAAAATTTTATTTTATTTGAAAATAAAAAAGATAACACTCAATTTCAGCTTGAAGTACTCCCAAGGCAGGATTTTTGATAGATTTGTCCTAGGGCAATAAGAGTTTGCCAACCCTTGAAAAAATTATTTCAAAAGAACTTTTGATTTTTAATATTTCATGAAGCTTTGATTTTACACATATTGTAAGTAGGAAATGTTCTAAAATTAAGTATCATAGAACCCAAGATCTAAAGCTGGAAAAAAAATTTCAGGATCATGGTCTGTTCTTTTAAAACTAACCTTTTAATGATGGTATTTAAATGTCTTTGAATGGAGATACTCCACAAAATATAACATAAAGAAAAAAATACTTAAAGCAATGGAATATTTTCAATCTTTTCAGGCCTACACTTAATAACATAAATAAAGGTATTGATATGTATTAGATATGATCAGAAGACAAAGTATGTCTATTCTGTACAAATCCCAATATGATATTAATATTCACAAAAAAATTAAAATTTAAAGATAGGAAAAAAATTGTGTCATAATGAATGAAGAAGTCATCTATAAAGGTAGAAGGACCTGATTTAAAGATGTGTCTGAGAAATATCAGTCAGGTGATTATGGAAGATCCTTTAGCTCTCTAGATAATTCTCTAATATAATGTTTTGGGAAGGTATGGGTATATCAGTAGAAGGAATTTCTCAACTTATACAAATATGTTCCTTATATGAATAAAATTATAGGTCCTGTATTACTTAATAATTCTGAAGATGCATAACCAATTGTTAATTTCCGACTTATAAATAACTATGCAGTCTTCTTTTGTTTTACTTTTAAGAAGATTTTATTTAATTTGAATTTTACAATTTTCCCCCTAATCTTGCTTTGCTCTGTCCCACCCCCCCCCCCCCACAGAAGGTAGTCTGTTAGTCTTTACATTATTTCCATGTTATGCATTGATCTCAGTTGAATGAGATGACAGAGAGAGAATATCTTTGAGGAAGAAAAATAAAGTATAAGAGTTAGCAAAATTGCATAATAATTTTTTTTTAAAAAAAAGGTAATAGTTTTTGGTCTTTGTTCAAACTTCACAATTCTTTCTTGGAAAATAGATGGTATTCTCAATCACAGAAACCACAAAATTGTGCCTGATTTTTGCACTGATGGAATGAGCACCCCATGTTGCTGTTAGGGTGTACACTGTTTTTCTGGTTCTGTTAATTACAGTTCATGCAAATCCTTCCGGCCTTCCCTGAATTTCCACCCCTCCTGGTTTCTAATAGAACCACAGTGTTCCATTATATACATATATCACAGTTTGTTAGACCAATCCTCTGTTGAAGGACATTCACTTATTTTTCAATTCTTTGCCACCACAAACAGGGTTGCTAGGACTATTTTTGTACAAGTGATATTTTTACCCTTTTTCATCATCTCTTCATGGTATAGGCCCACTAGTGGTATTGCTGGATCAAAGGGTATGCACATTTTTGTTGCCCTTTGGGCATAATTCCAAATTGCTCTCCAGAAAGGTTGGATGAGTTCAAAGAACCACCAACAATGTATTAGTGTCCCAGATTTCCCACATCCCTTCCAACATTGATCATTGACCTTTCTAGGCATATTGGCCAGTCTGAGAGGTGTAAAGTGCTGCCTCAGAGATGTTTTAATTTGCATTTCTCTTAATAAGTAGTGATTTAGAATAATTTTTCATATGACTATGGATTGCTTTGATTTCCTTGGCTGTAAATTGCTTTTGCATATCTGTTGACCATTTGTCAATTGGGGAATGGCTTGCTTTTTTTTAAAAATTTGACGCCCTTCTCTGTATGTTTTAGAGATCAATCTTTTGACAGAAATACTAGTTGCAAAATTATTTCCCAATTTACTATATTTCTTTTGATCTTGGTTACAGTGGTTGTGTCTGTACAAAAACTTTTTAGTTTAATGTAATCAAAATTATCTAGTTTGTTTTTAATGATGTTCTCCATCTGTTCCTTGGTCATAAATGGCTTCCCTTTCCATAGATCCAACAGGGAAACTATTCCTTGATCTCTTAGTTTGCTTATAACGTTTTTTATGTCTAAATCCTGGTATTCACTTTGTTCTAATCTTGGTATAGGGTGTGAGGTGTTGGTCTAATACAAGTTTCTTCCATACCAACTTCCAATTTTCCCAACAGTTTTTATCAAAGAGAGAGAGTTTTTATCCCAATAGCTGAACTCTTTGGGTTTATAAAACAGCAGAGCAGATAACTATAATCATTTTCTGCTATTGTAACTAGTCTATTCCACTGATACATGTCACTATTTCTAAGCCAATATCAGAGAGTTTTGATGAATGATGTTTTATAATATAATTTAGATCTAGTAAGGCTAAGCCACCTTAATAATGCAATAAATATAATGCAATAAAATAACATGCAATAGACTCAAAACTAATTGGAAACTCCCTGGAAATTCTCAACTTTTTATTTCTCCATATGAATTTACTTATAATTTTTTCAAACTTATTAAAATATTTTTTTTCGAATTTTGATTCTAGGGCACTAAACTAGTAGTTCAATTTTGGCAAAATTGCCATTTTTATTGTATAAACTCAGCCTATCCATGAGAAGTTGATATTTGCCCAGTTATTCAAATCTGATTTTATTTGTGTGAGAAGTGTTTTGTAATTGTTTTCAATAAGTTTCTGAGTCTGCCTTGACTGGTAGACTCCAAGGTATTTTATATTGTCTTGAAGTTACTTTTTTTTTTTTTTTGCAAGGAAAATGGGGTTAAGTGGCTTGCCCAAGGCCACACAGCTAGGTAATTATTAAGTGTCTGAGACCGGATTTGAACCCAGGTACTCCTGACTCCAGGGCTGGTACTTTCTCCCCATTGTTACTCGCCTTGAATACATCCCATAGATTTTGGCATGTTGTTTCATTATTGTTATTATCTAGGATGAAATAATTATTTCTATAATTTGCTGTTTGATCCACTCATTCTTTAAAATAAGGTTATTTAGTTTCCAATTATGTTTAGGTCTATATATCTCTGGCCCAATATTGCAAGTTATTTTTATTGCATTATGATCTGAGAAAGATATAGTCACTGTTTCTGCCTTTATGCAATTGATTATTACATTTTTATGGCCTAGTACATGGTCAGTTTTTGTGTGAGTTCCATGTACTGCAGAAAAAAGTATATTACCTTCTGTTCCAATTCAATATCCTACATAATTCTATCGTATCTATATTTTCTAACAGCAATCTATTTACTTCCTTAACTTCCTTCTTTTTTATTTTATGATTAGAATTATCCAAATCTGATAGTGGGAGGTTGAGGTCTCCCACTAGTAGAGTTTTGCTATCTATGTCTTCCTGCAACTCCTTCAACTTCTCTAAGAATTTGGATGCTATACCATTGGGTACATTCAATTTAGTATTGAAATTATCTTACTGGGGCAGCTAGGTGGAACAGTGGATAGAGTACCAGCCCTGGAGTCAGGAGTACCTGAGTTCAAATCTGGCCTCAGACTGTTAATAATTACCTATCTGTGTGACCTAGGGCAAGCCACTTAACCCCATTGCCTTGCAAAAACATAAAAAAGAAAGAAAGAAATTACCTTATTGTCTATGGTACTTTTTAGGAGCATAAAGTTTCCTTCCTTATCTCTTTTATTTATTTTTTTAAACATAAAAATAAAACTATGGAATTCATTATAATTTGGTTTTCACATGAATTCAGACAGAACATAGATTGAAATTTATTCCTGCAAAGTGAGGGAATCTGTAAAAGCTTGAGAAGACATGTTAACTCTATTTTTACCAGCAATTAAGAAAGCAAAACTTTGAGTGTCTTGAGAGGCTATAAAGTGTTTCTAACAAAGAAATCTTACAAGTGGAATAACAAAATAGAAACATGTTGTGTAAATAAGACCTAAAAATGTAGGTGCAAAACTCAGGAAAAAACTCATATATTAACTAAAATTGAAATCTATCTAGATTAAAGAAAAAAATATTTTCCCTCAATAAAATACCATTAAGACATTAGAAAATTTTTCATAGCATTGTCCCTAACTCACAGGGTATTTATAATATCAAATTTTTCCATAGTAAAGAATCAGATTTGCCCAGACTCTTCTTGGTATAAGCCAAGGACCAGAAAGTCCACCAGAAGTCAGGAGATGGGAGAAAGGCGTCTCACACCCTGAGCAGATGGGAGCATGTGGACAAGAGTTGCCCAAGAAGAGTGGGCAAGAGCAGATGGAGCTGCCTCACAGGAGGGACTTTCTGAATCAAAGAGCTCAGGAACCCATTGGAGAGACAAAATAGCAGAGTGCTGTGCAGAACTTTCTTGCTTGACCTCACAACGACCCTGTGAGATAGGCACTGTAACCACCATCCCTACTTACAAATGAGGAAACTGAGACCTAGAGCTATGTGTACTTGCTCAGGCCACAACTAGTTTCTATTAGGAAATTCCTGACTCCAAGGGCAGCCCTGATTGTACCCTATCAAAACTCTTCACCACCTCCCAAAGCTTTCTTTCCCCCAACAAGTTGTTGGGAGGCAGAGGCTCCAAGCTTGAATCCTGGAGCTACTGTATGATGTTTACAAATAGCTTGATGTCTCTGGGTCTCAGTTTCTCAAACTGTAAAAGACAAAGGGTTTTTGTTGCCCTAACCAACTTTAAATCTATGAGGCTGCATTGCCATCCATGGACCACTTACTTTGAAGAGCCCCCCTGAACACTTCCACCTCCTTTATAGTCTCTGCCATCTTTGTCACCTAGCTACAACATGAAGTTGTCAATGGCATTTCTTACATCTCTTCTCTCTCCACCATGATTACAAACAACCCCAGAATATTTGCTATCCAAACATTGCGATCCAAAACACTGTACATGGTAGGTTCTCAATAATGACCTGTTAATGATGGCAACCTCTAAATTATCCTTGTCTCTTTTAATGATTTCTATTTTTGCAGCTGCTTTGTTGGAGATAAGGATTGGTACCCATGCTTTTTTTCAATTCAGCTAAAGCAAAATATATTTTTCTCCAAACTTTTGCCTTTGTGCTGTATGTCTCTCTCTGTTTCAAATGAGTTTCTTGCAGGCAGCATATTGTAAGATTCTGGTTTTTAATCCACTCTGCTATCCCCTTACTTTTTTTTTGTTATTTTTTTTGCAATTCAAATGGGGTTAAGTGGATTGCCCAAGACCACACAACTAGGTAATTATTAAGTGTCTGAGACTTGATTTGAACTCAGGTACTCCTGACTCCAGGGCCAGTGCTCTATCTACTGCACCACCTAGCCACCCCCCCTTACATTTTAGGGGAGAATTCATCCCATTCAAATTCAAAGTTATAGTCATTAACTTTTTTTTTAGGTTTTTGCAAGGCAAATGTGGTTAAGTGGCTTGCCCAAGGCCACAGAACTATGTAATTATTAAGTGTCTGAGACCAGATTTGAACCCAGGTACTCCTGAGTCCAGGGCCAGTGCTTTATCCACTATGCCATCTAGCCACCCCTTAGTCATTAACTCTTTATTGCCCTCTATGCTATTTTCCCTTCATTTGTATTTTTCCCTTTTTTTGCTTTATCCACATTCCCCAGTATTTTGTTTCTGAATACCACCACCTTCAGTGTGTTTGACTTTTAATATCCACCCCCTCTTGTTTCTTTCCCCTTTTCCTTTGCCCCTTATTATTCCCTTCTTTGTGGTCATTCCCCTTTTCCTCCCCCATCCCCTTTCCCCTTTTAATACTTGAAAGGCAAGATAAATGTCTTCACTTAATTGAATGTATATATCTTAACTTTAAGCCGAATCTGATAAGATGAAGATTCAGGTGGTTCTCACCTCCTCCCTTCTTCCCCTCTATTGCAACAGATCCTTTGTAGCTCTTATTGTAATGAGATTTACCCCATTCAGTGTCCTCTGTTCTCTTGTCTCCTTATTGTCCCCTTCTTAAGGAGGTATTGCTTTTAAGTGTTTCTATCTGAGTCACAGAAAAGTCATGCATTTCCATAACTTCTAGCTAAATATATTCTTTGTAATAGAGTTTTAATTCTTGAGAGTTATTAGAGTCTTTCTCCCTTGTAGGCATATAGCCAATTTCATCTAATTGGATAGCAGTTTCAGGGATAGGTTATGACTGTCCATCACTTCCAGCTAAGTTAATTATCTCTATCAGAGTTTAAGTTCTCAGAAATATGAGAATCTTTCTCCCAGATGGAGATTTGGCCCACTTTATCTCATTGGATAGCAGTATTTTTTCTTTACCCTTATTTTTTTTAACCTTTTATTTTGTCTCTTGAGTCTCCTGCTTAATGTCCAAATTTTCTATTTAGCTCTGGTCTTTTCATCAGGAAATGTTGAAAGTCTCCCATTTCATTAAGAATGTACATTTTTTTTTCAATGGAAGAGAAGGTTTAGTTTTGCTAGATAGTGAATTCTTGGTTGCATTCTAACCCTCACTCTTCAGAATGTCTCATTACAGGCCCTTTGATTCCTTAATATTGATGCAACCAGGTCCTGCATTATCCTTACTGTGACTCTTTGGTATTTAAATTGTTTCTTTCTGGTTGCTTGAAGGATTTTCTCTTTTATTTGATCATTCTGGAATTTGGCCACAACATTATCTGGTGTTTTCATTTTAGAATCCCTTTCTGGAGGGGATCGATATACTCTTCAATAGCTATTTTGACTTCTGGTTTCATGATATCAGGGGAGTTTTCCATCACTAAATTTTGTAATATTAAGTCCAGGCTTTTTGTCTCTTCAATGTTTTCAGGAAGACCAATAAATCTTAGGTTATCTCTTCGAGATCTATTCTCGAGGCCATTGTTTTTGATGTCGATCTTTTGGTTTTGTTTAACAGAATATTGTCTCATCAAAGTCATTAGTTTCCACAGATTCCATTCTTTTTTATTTAGAGAAAAATTTTCTTCATTTATGTTTTGCAACTCCTTTTCCCATTGTTCCAGTCTATTTTTGAAAGAGTTTTCCATTTGACAAATTTGAGAGAATTATTTTCTTTTTGCATTCATCCAATGGCATTTTCCAAGGATTTGTTTTCTTGTTGCAAGGTATTTATCTTCTTTTGGGTTTCTTTTCCCAAATTATCCAATTGATTTTTAAACTCCTTCCTGATTTCTTCAAGGAAGTCTTTCTGTGCTAGAGACCAAATCATATTCTCCTCAGAGGTTTTAGATCTCTCTGAGTTTGGGTCTTTACCTTCTAGAAATTTTTCTCTGGACTCCATTTTCCTATAGCCTTTCCTCATTTTTCTAAGATCTTGTTTTGGGGTTGGGTCTGATTCACAGATGTTTGGTGTTGGGATACCTAGAGGCTCTTCTCATTGGGTTTAGTAACTTCAAGTAGTTAGCCAGTAGGGGGTGCAGTGCTAAAGGCTTTGCTCACTGGGCTTAATAACTCCATATGGGCTGGCTGGTAGGGGGTACTGTTTGCTTTCTCTGGAGTGTCTATGATCTTGATTTGAGGCCCTTTGCCTTGGCCTGAAAGGTATGGGCAGGGCTTCTGGATACTTTTATCCTTTTTTTTTTTTTTTTTAGGCTTTTGCAAGGCAATGTGTTTAAGTGGCTTGCCCAAGGCCACACAGCTAGGTAATTATTGTCTGAGACTGGTTTTGAACTCAGGTACTCTTGACTCCAGGGCTGGTGCTCTATCCACTGTACCACCTAGCCTCCCAATACTTTTATCCTTGAAGGGGATGCCCTTGGATGACATAATTACTCTATTACCTATTCACAGCTGAGGGAACTCTGTCGCCCTTGCCTGGGGGTGGGGGTTAGCAGAGGGGAGCTGTTGCTGTGTTTATTCTGGGGGGAAGTGGAGGGGAGCTGTTGCTGTGTTTATTTTGGGGGGAAGTGGAGGGGAGCTGTTGCTGTGTTTGTTCTGGAATGAGCTCAGCTGTTGGTTAGTTGAAAAGAAAATATGGAATCTGAAGTCTTCCAGACCAGAGGAGTACAACCCTCCAGCACTGCCAGTAAACCCCTAACCTTCAGTCCACAGTCTGAACTCCAATTGGCTCCTGCACCTTGTCTCTCACAGTCAAGGCCTCCATGACTGATCATAGACTAGTCAGTCAGGTATTCTGCTCTCTGTGCCTGGCTCACCCACATTCTCTGAAGACAACTTTGAGATAGATGTTCTTCTAGCTTCTTTTTCTGGGTTTTGTTGATCAGATTTCTGTTAAGATGTTTGTTTCATATTATTTCTGAGGGGAAACTAGTAAACCTTAGCATAGTGCCTGTTTTTTTTTTTTCTGTCATCTTGGCCAGAAGACTATGTAATCTTCTAATAAAGACTTACACTTAAATACTCAAGTGGAGATGTTTCATCCATTTATATTTTTCTTTCAATGATAAAAACAATACACCAGTCATTTCTACGTATCTCATGTAATTCACATTCATTCTGCAAATTATCAATTCAAAAAAAAACAAGCTGAAGGCCTTTCTCACTTTCTCTTGACACTATAAATATATGATTAACAACATTAGAAATATCTACCTGCCATCTTTTATTCTTCATATTTGACAAGTTTATCTTTTTTTTTCTTTGCATATTTCCTTGATTACATTTTTAAGTCTATTCTTCTCAAATCCCTTCATTGCTATGGTGCAGATTTCTCTTACATCTTAGCTTCAGTCTAACTACTGCTTTTTGTCTTAATTTTTTGTCTTAATTCTTCTTGAAACTCCATAAAATTCCAGCCCAGTGGCTCATTTTATCATACACTCTGGATTCTTTATAGGTTATGTGGACAGAATGTGGAATATTATAAGTTCTGCCACATGAAAAATGTTTTACTCTTGTCCTAGAAAAAATAATTTGCTTTCTGAAGAGCAGTCCAGTTGCAGATAATCACTAGAAGGCTGACCATTTTATGATAAATGATTTGGTTATAGCCTATACAGGAAAGATTAAGTAGCTACTGCACCCAAAGATTCAAGTTTTCTTGAAGCAAAGTATCAATAACTTGAAACAATATATGAATAGCAAAATGCATCCTTTTAGATTTATGCCCATTAATTAAAATTTTAATTTAAAAATCATCATGATTTCACTATTTTCATCAACTGTTATTAGGTATTATGCTAGGGATTAGTAATGCAATTCACAAAAATAATGCAACTACTGCTTTTAAGTAACTTGCAGCTAATGTTGAGGCTAAGGAAAAAATACAAATGAAAATAATAGAATGTTAAATGTGACCAGAACAAAGGAGTGGCAATAACAACAACAAAATCACTAAGAAAATGCTCAGAGAGGGAAAAGAAACTTTTAGAGAAGGAGAGAGCAAAGATATATTTTTTTGTAGGCTATAAAGAATTTTTATTTGTAAACAATTATAATAGCAAGACAATTAGATATACGGAAGATTAGAGTGAAAGGTCTGGAGCATAATAAGTTGCCTCACTTGTGGAGCTTATACTTCTTACTTCAGTAACCCAAACAGATGTCCCCCATGGTGCTTTGACAGTTTGAATCCAGAACAGTTTCTGATTATTATTCTCAGCAAAACCAACTCCAGAAAATGAATCTGGAAAGAGATCTCAGGAACCGGTTTAAGATCAACACCAATTTTAGGACAGAAGAAGACAAAGACAGATATCATCAACTGATGCTCAGTGAGATCTGGCCCTAGCACTAGGGCTAGTTTCCTAGTCCAGAAAGAAAAATAAAATGAACTGCAGAAAAGGTTAGAAAGGAGGATTAGCCAGCACCCATCCCATTCGGAACTGTGGAAAGTCATTAGAGGAAACATCCATCCAGGGTAGAGGTGGGGAAAGAGCAGATAATAAGTTCCAATAACTACAAGAGTGTGGAAAAAGATATCCTTGGCACAAATTTCTAATTTGGAATTGACCTGAACAAATAAATACAAAGGCAAATGTTGAATATATAAGAAATAAAACTTATGGATTAAGTGAATTTCAAGAGATAAACCTAGAAAAAAATAGACCAATACTGAAAAAAATGCAAGTTGAATGTAAGGGGAATATGTATGTCTGTGTTTTATGTGTGTGTATTTCCATAAGGATCCAAAGATGAGTAGAAGAAAAGATGTAGCTCATTAAAAATGGAACTAAAACCCTTGTAAAAAAGGAAATTAACAGAAGATACTATACAAAAGAAAAAAAGAAGTAAATTCCCTGAAAATTTAAATGAAGTCTAGAGTATACTTTAAAGATAAAATAAGAAAATAAAAATTGTTACAACAAAATCAAAATACTAATTTAAAAACAGAGCATATGATGAATCAGAAACAACTGACTCAGAATGTATACCAAGGAGACATACTTATAAAATCATAGGACTACCTGGACATCATCAACATCAGATTCTATATTTCAAGAAGTCATAAATGGTAAGCACCTATTTTCATTAGAACAAAGTGAATAAATAAATGAATAAAAGTAAAGAGAATTTGCTATAACCTTTTGTAAGAAAATCAAAATTGTAATCACCCAGTAATGTTACAGATAATATTGAGAGTTTCTAGGTGAAAGGAAGAAACAAATCAGAACCTATCTCAAAGAATATAGAACAGCTAAGTGAAAGAGTGGATAGAGTGAAGAACCAGGAGTGAGAAAGACATCTTCCTGAATTTAAATCTGTCCTATAAACTATCTGTTAGTTGAATATTCAAACTAACAAATCACTTTATTCTGTTTGTCTTCATTTCCTCATCTGTAAAAGGAGAGGGAGAAGGAAATGAAAGTTCACTTCAATATGCCTGCCAAAAAAAAAAAAAAACAACAGAAGGGGGGGGTCACAAAGAGTCAGACGTGACTAAGAAGAATTACTAATAAAGCAGAAATTAACCTAGTTCAAATCTAGATCATGTAACAGTGTTCTAGAGTCACTATAAAGGAGAAGCACTCTTTGAAGCATGGTATTCTAAAGCAAAAAGATAAAGAACAAATTATATTGAGTATAATCTTGCCAGGGGAATATATGAAACATTTTTATATAAGGCTCTCAATTATTCCTGATGAAAATTACAAACTCTTGGGTAATCTTTTAAATAAAAACACCAGGAAGTGAAAAAGAAAGGCTAATACATTTGAAGCATTGAAAGACAATCCATAATGATCAACATCTTAAAATCTAATAAGAGAAGAGAAATACTTCCTCTGCCTTCAAGTACCACCGAAAATGTAAAAAAATTCAAATTTGAGTCTGGGAGTAGTTTTTTCCTGTTTTGTATTTTTTTAAAAATTAAATTAAATTAAATTTTATTACTTTTTGCAAGGCAAAAGGATTAAGTGACTTACCCAAGATCACACAGCTAGGAAATTATTAAGTGTCTGAGCCCAGATTTGAACTCAGGTCCTCCTGACTCCAGGGTTGGTACACTATTCACTGCACCATCTGACTGTCCCATATTTTGTATTTTTTACGAGAAAAATAAATAAATAAAAGGGGGAAGGAATACATCAAGGAAGAAATTAAGATGAATAGGAAGGGACTTACTATTTCTCCTATTTGGAATACTTTAGAAATTAAGTATACAAACAGAGAGGGTCAAGGGAGAAATGGACATTTTTGTGAAGCTCACTTTGAACAGAATCATGAAAATGTGAACTGAATATACACAATTTAATTTAGAAATACATTGAATTCAGCAAAGAAATTCCAGAAAAATGTACATGGCAAAGTATTCTTTCAGAAAAAGATTTGAGTTGGGTAGGGAATAGTCATAAAGAAATCAAATTTCAGACTTCTGGCCAAGATGGGGGAGAGAAGTTTTAAGTTTTCCTGACTTTACCTCAGAACTTCTTTACAGATTTTAGATGTACAGAACCCACAGATGCTGGGTGTGTGTGTGTGTGTGTGTGTGTGTGTGTGTGTGTGTGTGTGTATGTGTGTGTGTGTGGCAGATGGGAAAGCTCCATTATAGCAGCCCAGACATTTATCTGATCAGCCTGGCTGGTCTGGAAGACTGAACTGCAAGCCCCCATGTTTCCAGCTGAGCCTCTTCCCCACATCCTGTATCAGTGCAAGGGCCTGACTTTCTCTAGAAGGAACACAGAAATAGCCCAGGTCCTTGCACACTGCCCCAAAGTTGGTTGTTGATTAAATTGATTAACTTTCTAGCCTGAGGGCCCAAACCAGGCTTAGGAAGCAAGCAAGTTACCAACAACACAGACAATCCAGAGAAAGTTTCTGGCATTCCTTACCAATCAACCCACTAAGTAAACCCTGGAGCTCCTAACTTCTGTGAGCAAGGTCTCTAGCATTTGCAACACCAAAGGTCTGTGAACCAGTCCTTTCCTCAATACAAGGCACATGGAAAAAGGCACAAAATATAGAAAAGCCAGTACAAAGTGGGGGTCCATTGAATGTTACTTTGAGGATAAGTATACCAGCTCAGATAGGGATGGAGCAAAAGAGGAGAATGTGAATTGGTCTCCAGCCCAGAAAGATTTCTTAGAAGAGATCAGAAAGGGGTTTAAAAATCAAATGGAAAGATTGGGAAAAGAAATGAAAGAGAAAATTAACATCATACAACAAGAAAGGAAATACTTTTTAAACACAATTAGGGTAATGGAAAAAAGATAAGAATTCCTTCAAAAATAGATTTGACCAATTGAAAAAAGGAGATGAAAAAGGTAAATGAAGAAAACTCTTCTTTAAAAAAATATTGGAATCTCAGGAAACTAATGACTTCTTGAGATACCAAGAATTCATTAAACAGAATTTAAAAAAAAGCAAAAATAGAAGAAAATGTAAAATACCTCATTGGCAAAACAACTGACCTGGAAAATAGATTGAGGAGAGACAATTTAAGAATCATAGAACTGCTTAAAAAATCTTGAAGAAAAAAAAGTATACAGTGAAGGAGAACTTCCCTGATATCCTGGACCAGAGGGCAATGTAGCCATTGAAAGAATACTTCAATCTGCTCGGGAAAGGGATCCCAAATGAAAACACCAAGGAATATTGTGATCAAACTGCAGAACTCTCAGATCAAAGAGAAAAGCCTGCAAGCAGCCAGAAAGAAACAAGTAAAATATGAAGGTGCCACAAAAACATTTATATAGGACTGGAGTGCATCAATATTAAGGGATCAAAGAGCCTGGAATATGTTATTCCTGAGAGCAAGGGAGCTTGAATTGCAGTTATCCAGCAAAAATTTCTCTATCCAGCAAAACTGAGTCATCTCTTTCAGGGGAGATGATGGCCATTTAACTAAATAGAAGACTTTCAACTTTTCCTGATGAAAAGGAAAGAGCTAAATAAAAAATGCAGTCTTCGGAGAGGAGACTCAAGAGACACATGAAAAAGGTAAATGAGGGAAAAGAAAAAACAAACCTTATCCAATAAGATTGAACCAGTTACATTCTTACCTGGGAAGAAGATTCTCATAACTCTTGAGAACTGCAAATCTGTTAGAGGGAGTATACTTAGCCGGAAGTAATGGACATCCATGACTTGTCCATGACTTTGATGGAATGATTAAAATATAATATTTCATTAAAAAAGAAGGGACAGTAAAAAGACTGGAGGAAGGGGGAGATTGAATGGGGCAAATTACATAATGTGGAGAGGTGCAAAGGATCTATTGCAAAAGAGGGAAAGAAGGAAGAGGGTGATAACTTTCTGATTCTTACTCTCATCAGATTTGACTCAAAGAGGGATTAACACACACACACACACACACACATACACAGTCAGTTGAGTTTAGAAACTTATCTTATTCTCCAAGTATTAAGAGGGGAAAGTAGAGGGAAGGAAAGGAGGAACTGACAGAAGGAAGGGAAAGAGGAAGGGGTAAAGTGAAAGGGGAAAGAAAAAGGAGGAGTTGAATACAAGGGGGCAAACACATTGAAAGAGGTGATATTTAGAAGCAAAATACTGGGGAATAGGGTTAAGATGAAATAAGGGGAAAAATACTAATGGAGGAAAGATAGAAAAGAGGACAATAAAGTTAGTAAATATAACTTTTAATGTGAATGGGATGAACTCTCCCAGAAAATAAGTAAATAGAAGAGTGGATTAAAAACCAGAATTGTATAATATCCTGCTTACAAGAAACATATTTGAAGCAGAAAAATATATACAGAACAAATATATGAAGCAGCATATATTACGCTTCAATTGAAATGAAAAAGGAATAGCAATACTATCTTAGACAAAGCAGTTGCAAAAATAGATCTCATTAAAAGTGATAAGGAAGAAAACCATATCCTCCTAAAAGACAATGAAGTAATGAATAAAGACAATGAAGTAATCTCAATACTAAATAAGTATGCAGCAAGTAGAACTCAGAGGAGAAGTTGAATGAATTAAAGGAAGACAAAGACAGCAAAATTCTACTTGTGGGAAGCATCAATCTTCCTTTCACAAAATTAGATAAATCTAACTATAAAATAAATAATAAGGAAATTAAGGAAATAAGTGCAATGTTAGAAAATTTAGACGTTATAGACCTTTGGAGAAAATTGAATTGAGATTGAAAGAAATATGTTTTTTGTACTGCAGGACATTGCACCTACACAAAAATTGACCTTGTACTAGGGCATAAAAACCTCATAATCAGAAAAAGAGTTTAAAAATGAAATGGAAAAAACTGGGAAAAGAAATGAAAGAGAAAATTAACATCTTACAACAAGAAAGGAAATACTTTAGAAACACAATTACTGTAATGCTAAATATTAAAAGGAAGAACTAGTGAGTGCATCCTTTTCAGATCAAGATGCAATAAAAATCACATGCAATAAGGGGCCTTGGAGAGATAGAATTAAAACTAATTGGAAACTAAGTTAACCCAGGTTTAACAAATGAGTGGTTAGAAAAACAAATCATAAAAAAAATAATTATTTCATCCAAGACAATGACAATATTGAGAAAAAATATCAAAACCTATGGAATTTAACCAAAGTAGTTATTAGGAAATATATTTCTAAATGCTTACGTGAATAAAATATAGAAAGAGGAAATCAATGATCTAAAAAAATTAGAGAAAGAGCAAATTAAAGCTCCCCAATTAAATAACAAATTAGGAATTCTGAAAATTAAGAGATTAATAAAACTGAAAGCAAGAAAACTATTGAACTAATATATAAAACCAAGAGTTGGTTTTATGAAAAAACTAATATAACAGATAAACCTTTCATTAATTTGATTAAAAAAGAAAGAATAAAGTCAAATTTCTAGTATCAAAAATGAAAAAGGTGATTTCACTACCATTTAGGAGGAAATTAAAGTAATAATTTAGATCTATTTTGTGCAACTTTTGCCAATAAATTGGACATGGATGAATATTTGCAAAAATATAAATTGCCCATGTTAAAGTAAGAGGAAATTAAATATCTAAATAATGCTATCTCAGAAAAAGAGATTCAAGCACCCATCAATGAATTCTCTAATGAAAAATATTTAGGACCAGATGGATTCACAAGTGAATTCTATCAAACATCTAAGGAACAATCGTTCCTCTTCTATATAAACTCTTTGAAAAAATAGGTGAAGATGGAATTCTGCCTAATTATTTGGTGCTGACATCTAAATCAGGAAGAGTCAAAACAGAAAAAGAAAACTATAAACCAATCTCCTTAATGAACATGGATGCAAAAATGATAAAAATAATCTTAGCAAAGGGATTACAGCAAGTTATTAAGTAATATCTATCTGAATCCATCAATAAGCATTATATCAAATGGGGATAAGCTAAAAGCATTCCCAATAAGATCAGGGATGACTAGGATGCCTATTATCACCAGTACTAATCAATGTTATATTAGAAATGTTTGCTTTTCAATAAGACAAGAGAAAGAAATTGAAGGAATTAGAATTAGGAATGAAGAAACATTCATTCTTTGCTCATGATATGACAGTAAAACTTGAAAACCTTAAAAAATCAGCTCAAAAGCTACTGGAAGCAATTAGCAATTTTAGCAAAGTTGCAGGATGTAAAATCAACCCACATAAATCCTTAGTATTTCTATATATTACTAACAAGGTACAGCAGGAAGAGTTAGAAAGAAAAATGGCATTTAAAATAACTTCAGACAGCTTGAAATGTTTGGGAGTCTACCTGTCAAGGCAGACTCATAAACTCTATGAAGACAGCTCTTAAACACTCCACACAAATAAAATCAGATCTAAATAATTGGGCAAATATCAACTGCTCATGGATAGGCTGAGCTCTTATAATAAAAATGACAATTTGACTTAAATTAGACTTAATTAGTACCATACCAATCAAACTTCCAAAAAATTACTTTGGTGAGTTAGAAAAAAATACTATCTATATTCATATGGAGAGACAAAAAGGCAAGAATGTAAAGGGATTTAATGAAAAAGTTCAAAAGAAGATGACAGCCTTACCAGATCTAAAATTATATTGTAAAGCATCAATTATCAAAATTGTCTGCTCCTGGCTAAGAAATAGAGTGGTAGATTAATGAAATAGATTCGATACAAAAGAGACAGTGGGAAATGATTATAGTAATCTATTCTTTGATAAACTCAGAGTCCAGCTTCTGGGATAAGAACTTATTCTTTGATTAAAAATTACTGGGAAAAATGGAAGATATAGTATAGTAGAAACTAGTATTAGACCAACATCTCACACCTTATACCAAGAAAAGGGCAAAATTGGGGCAGGATTTAGGCATAAAAGACAAGATTATAAGCAAGTTAGGTTAACAAGGAGTAATTTACCTATCAGATATATGGAAAGGGGAGCATTTTATGACCATGGAAGAGATAGAGAACATTATAAAAAACCAAACTGTATAATTTTGATTATATTAAATTAAAAAGATTTTGCACAAATAAAACCACTGTAATCAGTATGAAAAGAAATGTAGGAAATTGGGAAACAATTTTTGTAACTAGTGTTTCTGACAAAAGACTCATTTCTAAAATATATAGAGAACTATATAATTCCCCAATTGACAGCCAAAGAATATATATCAAGGCAATTTTCACAAAAGAAAATCAAAAATACCTAGAATCATATAAAAATTGGTGTAAATTGATTAGAGAAATATAAATTTAAGCATCTCTGAGGTACTACCTCACACCTGTCAGATTGACCAATATGACCAGAAAGGACAATGATCATTGTCAGATGGGATATGGGAAATCTGGGAGACTAAAGCATTTTTAGAACTGATTGAACCTTTCTGGAAAACAATTGGGAAGTATGCCCAAAGGACAATGAAAATGTGCATACTCTTTGTTCCAGCCATACCAGTACTGAATCTATACCCTGAAGAGATCAGGAAAAAGGGAAATATCCCACATGTCCAAAAATATTCATAGCAGGTCTGTGTGTGGTAGCATAGAATTGGAAATTGATGGGATGCCCATCAATTGGAGAATGGTCAAATTGTGGTAGATGGATGTGATGTTCTACAGGAAATCATGAGGGATGAGATTTCAGAAAAGCCTGAAACAATTTGTACGAATTGATGCTGAGTGAAATGAGCAGAAGCAGAAGGACATTAAACACTTAACAACAACATGGGATGATGATCAACCTTGATGGACTTATTCCCTTTATAAGTGCAATAATCAGGGACAGTGTTAGGGCATCCATGAAGGAGAATCTGAATCCAGAAAAGGAACTATGGAGTTTAAACAAAGAACAAAGATTATTATAACTTTCAATTTTTAAAACAGTTGTCTAGCATATTACATAATTTTGCTATCTCCAAAGATTTCATTTTTCTTTATGGATCTGTTTCTCAACATATTCAATTTTGATGTATGTGTTTCCTGGAAACAAATGTAAAGACTATATCAGATTGCCTTATATTGGGGGGAGGAGGAAACAGAAAGGAGGGAGGCAGAAAAAAATTGTAAAATTCAAAATGTTTCAAAAAATTATTAGTAGAAACTGGCATTGTATATAATTGGATAACAAATGAAATATATAGTTAAAACAATCAAATATATAATAATATATAAAAATGCCTTTAATATATATTATACATACGTATAAGTATGTATAATATATATAATTATATATAATATATAATTACATATAGCATTCTATATATATTCTATATATATAATATGCCTTTATAATGTATTACATATGTATTACATTATATATATATATATAATTAAAATAATCAAAAAAGAAATAAAAAATTCATCTATGCAGAAAAGGTAAAAAATAATGGTGTTAGAAGGAAGAAAATACTGTAACAATGAAAGATTGAGTTCTGAGATTGATGAAAATTTTGAGGTAAGAGGAGCCTTAACAGTTCACTTCAGTTATATGTATTCATGGCTCTATTTGGTATTTTCTTGGCAGAAATGTTGAAGTGGTTTGCCATTTCTTTCTCTAGCTCTTTTTACTCCTGAGGAAATTTTGACAAATACATTGAAGTGTCTTGCCCAAGCAAACACAGGTGGCATGTCTAAGACTGTAATTGAAGTCAACTCTTCCTGATATCAGATTTGCTTATTTCCTGTGCCAACTAGGTACAGGCTATTAGAATTGAGTATATTATTATTCTTTCCTCATCATTTATTACTTGTAAAGATTAATGGAGGGAGTATAAATTATAGTAGAATTTGAAAGATAGAAAACATAATAATCATTATGATGAATAAAAATAGGAAATTTTCACCCCACAGAGGAGAATATTAAAATGATTAAGAAATCAGAATCCAACAATACACTATTGAAATAAAAATATGTGGAACATGAAAATTCACTTGGAGTTAAAATAAGGGGCTAGAGGATAATACATTATATGTTAAATTGGCACAAAAATCATTAATATCAGTCATTATCACAGAATAGACAACAGTAAAATAAACTTGAAAGACACAACCATGGAAACTACATTGTGCCTAAAGATACCACAATTCAAGAAAAAATATTATTTAAAATAGAAGTACCAAATAGTATACCATCCAAACATTTTAAAAATTATAGTGAAATAAAGAGGCAAAAAAGAAAATTAGCATACTGACCTTTCAGATGTACAAAATAGTTAAACAATAAAGAAGCAAATAATTTGAGTAAATATTGAAAACAATAGATGTTAGATGTTAGTCAATTATTAAATAATTATCAATTGTACTATATATGTATGTATATATATATATATATATATATATATATATATATATATCAACTGTGTACAGAACCCTTGCAAAGATTCTCATTTACTAGTATCCAAACAAAACAAAGCAAAAACCTCTAAGTAAAAGCAGAGTCAAAAATATAAAACACATATACTCTAATGCCTGCAGTATAATGTCAATTATAATTAGTTAATGACATTCAGTAAAAGAATAAATTTAAGTGAATAATTAATATTATGATTCTAAATCATATACAGGTAAAAGAGCATTGCTTTTAAAAGGATATTTAAAAAAATAAAATGGCAACATTGACATGATATTTCATAATTATTGGGTCACAAAGTAGTCGTCAGTTAGATCTTAATTATTTTCATCAAGAAAATAAAGAAAAGATCAACAGTTTGCTCATGTAGAAAAAATAGTAAAAACAACACATCAGCAAGTCCAAAATTAAAAGAAAAATGAAAACCCCCAAATCAGTAGTATCAGGAAAAAAGAAAGCATTGACTTATTTATACTTTTGCATAAGAGTGATACATGTTCTTATATTCATTTTTTGAATTTATTCTTTAATATTTATTGTAATTTCATTAAGTCATTGCTACTTTTGGTAGTAGTAGTATTAATCCTATATTCTTTTTATCAAGAAGTCTAATACTTAAGTTTTATTTTTCTCTTTATTGTTGATTTCTGGAAGAAATTGGAGAAAAGTAGGAAGAAAATGAAATACTTAAATAATAATATGAATATTAGGTAATATTATGGTTCTGAACAATTATATCTATATTAAGAGACATATTCCAATAGAGACATATTCCAATAGAGACATATTCCAAATTTTCCTCATTGTTCCCTTATTAAAAAAACAAGGATACAAAGAAATAAAAAAAAGAACTACTTTGGTACATGTCTAATTAGGTGGTATCAGAGAATGGGTTTGCACCTCTAGACCACATCTGAAAATATAGGATTGACATAATACTTGCCAGATGTGAAGTTAAACCAACGAAATTTGAAAGGAATGCATTTGTTAGGTTTTGTGTAAATATTATTCTCTCTCTCTCTTTTTTTTTTTTTTTGGTTTTTGCAAGGCAAATAGGGTTAAGTGGCTTGCCCAAGGCCACACAGCTAGGTAATTACTAAGTGTCTGAGGTCGGCTTTGAACTCAGGTACACTTGACTCCAGGGCCACTGCTCTATCCATTGTGCCACCTAGCCACCCCAAATTCATTTTTTAAAGCTTTAAGCAAAATAATATATATATATATATATATATATACATACATATCTATATCTATATCTATCTATATATCTATATCTATATATCTATATATATATAGTACAGAGAAAACTATCTATCTATATTGCCCAAATTAGATATCACAGATTGACAAGAAAGAAGAAATGTGAACAGCCTTTTTCATAAACAAAAGCAATGAAGGAGCCATCGCAAAGTAAAGATCACAGCCAAGTAAAACATGACTTCAGATTTCAATACTCAAAAGAGCTAAGTTTAGTAACAAACAAAAGAAATTAAGTATGCTTATTATTATTTCCATCACTTGATGGGATGCACCCTATGACTATATCATGTCTCTGAAAAACTGTACTTATTGATAAAAACAGGGAATGATAATTAAAAAAAGGTGGTAATAGCATTGCATATCAAGAAGACATTCTAATGTGAGGAGGAAAAACGACTCAGAATGTTAAAGAGTTCAGGATGTAAAATATGTGAAGGAAGGTAAATGGAGGGAGAACTTGAAGTGATTTTGCCATTAAAATATATACAGACCAGCATAGCTGTTCAGAAACAAGAAGGTAAATGCCCCCATTACATTTTACCCTCTTGAAAGCTTATATGGAATGTTTTTATAACTCTTTATAACTGGTTTGAGTTATAATATGTATTTTTTATTCATTAAAATCTCATAAATATTTTTCTTAGAGAGAGGACCCAAAAGCTTAGTTATATAGTCACAGAGGGTCACAAAATAAAAGGATTCCTGATCTATAGAAAGACAACTAAGAAGATGAAATGAAGAATTGAAGAAATTGAAGAAACTTTGTAGGATTATACTAGTGATAGCCAGAAGGGTTAGAAGGGCAATATGATTGCTGTCTTAAAGTGTTTAAAGGCTTCTCACATTGAGTGAGGATTCGACTTACTCTAGTTTTGTCTCAGAGAACCAACCAGTAACATGATTAAACTTATCAATAGGTAATCTCTTTCTTAGAGAAAACAGAATAAAACACAACTTTGCAACAGTTAGAGTTGTAGAAAAGTAAATTGAGCCACCTCTAGAATTGTTGAATTCCTTCTAGAAGTGCTTCAAGTAAAGGCTACCAATCCACTTATTACAGGTTTAGTGGATATTAGTTTTATATCAGGCTCTTTCCCAATCTAAAATACTGTTATTTTGTGATGATATTTGTAAAATATCTGAAGAAGTCTTTAGAATGTTAATGGAACAAGAGAAGCCAATTATGAATAAACTGAAACTTCTTTATCAAAAAAGGAATGGATTGACATAGTTTCTCAGAGTATATGAAAAGAAGTTTAAAAAATTACCTACAATTAGAAGTTTGTTTGAACCACTGTAGTCAATTCTAAGAACTTAATTGCTATTATTCCAATGTGGGCATTCATACCTCAGAAATCAGCAATTACTACATATTAGGGATTGATCTATTTTTTGTTGATTATCTGGATATAAGAAATTGTTACCAGTGTAGATTAAAGTTAATAGTGTGCTGCATACTTTTTCCTTCAGAGTACCTGACTAGTAAAATATCTATCAGCACACCCTTGTATTGCTCTATAAACATTTATTGAGCATAGCAGGAGCTCATTAGAAGGCTCTGAGAATGATGTCATCCCCAGTTGGTGAAGTATTTTAAGGTTTGTAAAGGGTTTTATTTCCAATATCATATTTCAGAACAATATTTCAGAATACCTTCACCTACAGAAATATTTTTGAAATAAATATATATCACTATAATTGTTATAATATGTTATATGTTATAAGATATATATGGTATATTAATATATGTTATTTTATAATATAATATGTTATAATAAAGGTTGGCAAAAGATATGTTATTAGATTCATTAAATATGACAAAAGTGGTTTATCTAGACAGATTGTATAACATTTTGCATAGTATTTGAAGCCTAGGAAAATTGGGTTCCACTACCACCTCAAACACTTCCTAGATGTGTGACTGGGAAATTCATTTAATCTCTCTCAACTTCAGGTTCCTCCTCTTCCTAAATTGAAGATTTTATAACACTTACCTCCCTGAAGTTGCTATGAGAAGCAAATGAGATAGCAAATTTTTCTAGTCTTTTTCTTTTTTGCAAGGCAATGGGGTTAAGTGACTTGTCCAATGTCATGCAACTAGGAAATTATTAAATGTCTGAAGTAGATTTGAACTCAGGTCCTCCTGACTTCAGGGATGGTGCTCTATCTACTGTACTACCTAACTGTCCTAAATTTTTCTAGTCTTAAAGGGCTGAATACAAGCTAGTAAGTTAGGGATAGTAGGTGTGTAATATTTTCATCTCTGTGAAATAGGTTATTAGTGCTTGGAAAGCTGAGCTACTGATTAAGTTTTGCAAATATACTTATAAAGAGGGGTATATGCTAGAGATTCAAGATCAAGATATTTCTACCACAAGTTAAAAAAAGGTTATACCAAGGAATTGTTGACTTGGGAATCAATGTAAATGATGGGATGAAATGATAAGAGTCTATGCTGTATAGTACAGCAATAAAAAAATAGTATCTAGCAGGAATATGCTTCACCCGAGTACTGTACTTGGAGATCAAACTTTCTGTTCAGCTCTGGCTGTTGAGTAGGAAAGTTTGAAAATTCCTTGTTTCATTGAAAATCCATCTTTACCCTTGAAAGAGGATGTTCAGTTTTGCTAGGTAGTTGCTTCTCAGTTGTAATCCAAGCTCCTTTGCCTTCTGGAATATCATTTTCCTAGCCTTAGAGGTCCTTAATGTTGATGCTGCCAAATCTTATGTAATACTGTTTATAAAGCCATGGTAGTTGATTTGTTTGTTTCTGACAGCTTTAGTATTTTCTCTTTGACTTGGGAGTTTGGGAATTTGACTATCATATTCCTGTGAGTTTTTCTTTTGGAATCTCTTTCAGGAGGTAAATTCCCTCCATATCTATTTTTACCTTCTCCTTCTAGGATCTTAAGACAATTTTGCTGTATTATTTCTTGAAAAATGAAGTCTAGGCTTTTTTTCTGATCACGACTTTCAAGTAGTTCAATTATTTTTAAATTATCTCTCCTGGATCTAATTTTGAGGTCAGTTGTTTTTCCAATGAGATATTTGATTTTGGTATAGTTTTATTTCTTCCTGATTTCTGGCAAAGTCATCGGCTTCCTTTAGTTCCATTCTGCATTTTAAGGAATTATTTTCATCAGAGAGCTATTTTTTTTCCTCCTTTTTCAGCTGGCCAATTCTGCTTTTTAGTCATTCTCCTCATTTGCATTTTGTGTTGCTTTTTCCATTTGGCCTAAACTGGTTTTTAACATGTTATTTTCTGCAGTATTTTTTGTATTTCTTTCACTAAGCTGTTGACTTGGTTTTCATGATTTTTCTGCATTCATCTCCTTTCTCCTCCCAATTTTTCCTCCACCTCCCTTAATTGCTTTTCAAAGTCTTTTTGAGCTCATCCATAGCTTGAGCCCATTTTCTATTTCTCTTAGAGGTTTTGGATACAGAAACTTTGACTTTGTCAACTTCTGAGCATGTATTGTGATCCTCCATGGGACCAAAATAATTTTCTATGGTCAGATTCTTCTTTTTCTGTTGTTTGCTCATTTCCTTAGCCTATGACTGATTTGCTGCATTTCCAAGGCTTTGGAGGGGGGGGTTTAGGACATCCCACAGGAACCTTAATTCCTCCAAGGTCTTATGAGAGACTTTAACTGTTCTCTTGCTTGTGCTCTGGTATGTGGATGACTACAGGCTCTCCTCTCTTCCCTGGAGCTATGAGGGCTCAGCTATGGTGGTAGGGGAGGCCAAACTGTAACCTGGATCTGAGTGTGAGCAAACAGCAGAGTCCTGCCTAGGGAGAGCAGAGAGACCTCTGTAGTCTCCCCCCAAGCCCCCTTCCTGCCTTTGGGCTGGGAGCTCTGGAAATGCTGTGTGACTTTGCCAATTGCCACTGCAGTTTCTCATGGCAAGACTGCTCTGAGAATGGTGCTCCACTCTGTGCTCACTCTGGTGCAGCAGAGTTCTCTCAACTCCCCTTCAGGCTGTCCCAGATGATCTCTGGGTCAAGAGGCCAAGAGTTCTGGAAACCTCCCCCTCTGCCATACACCCAGGGGCTCCCTGAGGTCCCAGGAGCCCAATGGAGCTCCAACCTAGCTGCACTGCACTGAAGCTGCCTTGCTACAGGTGTGCTACAGCTGTGCTGAGGCTCTTTCTAATCCCCAGTCCTTGTGAAACAGACCTTTCCTGCAGAACTTCTAAATTGTCTTGGAATGGGAAGTATCATTCAGTCTTTCTATGGGTTCTTTCCCCTTAAATTTTGGCTTGAGTCACAATTTGAAGGGTTTTGGAGTATTTTGGGGAATGAACTTCTGAGAATTATTGCCTTCACACTGCCATCTGGGCTCCACCCCTGACTATTTGTATTTAAAGAGAATCAAAAGAATGAGAAAACAATGAGTTATTAGTTATAATAATTTTAAAGAAAAAAGAGTAATTTACTAAAAAGACTTGCTGTGGCAAGAAAAAGATCTCATGTTTAATTGGTAGTCTCTTTTTTTTTTTTTAGGTTTTTGCAAGGCAAATGGGGTTAAGTGGCTTTGCCAAGGACACACAGCTAGGTGATTATTAAGTGTCTGAGGCCGGCTTTGAACTCAGGTACTCCTGACTCCAGGGCCGGTACTCTATTCACTGTGCCACCTAGCCACCCCTTAATTGCTATGCTTTCATTATTATGTAGCCTTCTGTTGCTACAGGAATACCTGGATTTGAAATATAGGGGCACCCTAACAAGAAGCACTACAATGTGGCAAAATTACCTTTGTTAAAGATGATAGAGGTTATTTGAAATAACTCCTAGCTATAGTATCAGGGGAAGAGCATCGAAAGACCCTTGCAAAGTAGCTGCCTATAAAGAAGAATATTAAGTTTAATTGGTTTGATCCTCAGGAACTATTTAGATAGTACAGATGTACATAATTTATAGATATATGTAAGTTCAGATATTTGCTTATTGGTCTAGATTGCGCAATAACTCAAATATTTGGGTATTATAAACAAAGTTTTTTTTTTTTTTTTGGCTTGAATTCATAACATCCTTAGTTGGAACCAGAAGAATTTCCAGATTAAATCTCCAACAACTTCATTGCTTCCTACACCTTGAAGAAAATTGTAAAGCCTCATTAAACCTCTGTTTAATTTTCTGTAAAATGAATTCATTCACTTTTTTTTCTGTAAAATCTTCTTTATTTTGTATAAAAGATTTCTTCTCTTCTCTTCTGACTTATCTCATATTATTCTCCATTAACATTTTCCTTCTCTAGACAAACTAGTCTGCTTATTCTCTGACCCTAAGCATAGCACTTTTTACCTCTATCCTTGCTTTACTTTATTTGTAAAGTTTCACTTCTTGAAATGTTAATTATTTTTCAAAACCAAAATCAAATGTTACCTCTTCTCTTGTCAGAGATAAACGTCAGTACAATATATTTCCTCCATTCATTCCTCTTGTGGAAATTAATAATATTCTTTGGAATAATAACACTTTGTTTTATACTTATTTGATGGATTTATTAAATATAGTTTTATGTTTGCTTCTCACAGAACTTTGTTCCATGTACCTTAATATATAATTATGTGTTGAATAAATATATTAATAGAATGTCAGCTTCTCAAAGGCAAGAACTGTTTCATTATGGCCTTTGTATCCAAGTATCTAGCACAATGTTTACTAGATACTTAATAAGTAATTACTGAATAAATGATTTTTTCTTTAAAAGCTTTCCTCTCTTAATTTCATACTTCAATGACTTGTACTGATATAAGTGAAAGGTAAAATGTAATTTGAATGAATTGAATTCAGGCATTAGTAACATTATTAGTTGGAACCAAAAGGGGAAAAAACTCCCCAAAACTTTTCAATCTGACTTTCCATATAAAGATAAAAGATATTACCTTTGTATATTCAATGCTTCTTTTTAATTCTATAACTACAGTTGATTACTCAGTCATTTATAAACATATATAAACACGTTTTTTTAGGTTTTTGCAAGGCAAATGGGGTTAAGTGGCTTGCCCAAGGCCACAGATGTCTGAGATGGGATTTCAACCCAGGTACTCCTGACTCCAGGGCTCATGCTTTATCCACTGCGCCACCTAGCCACCCCTTTTTTATAAACATTTTTGAAGTACCCACTATCTGCCAAACACAGGGATGAATGCTAGATATACCAAGGAAAATAAAAGACAGGCTCTGTTTTCATAGAGCTTTCAGTCTAATGATTAAACTCATGTTTCCTTCACACAGAGAAAATCAACAGCTAAACTAGAATAATTATTTTTTTAGTTATAATGCCTTTATAATGGGTAAATTCATTGTGGATTTTCTAATGGAGGATAAAACATATGCATATAAACTTTAATTAATATCTTTCCTCAGTAGTGAGCTCTAGATTTTAATGGTTTATGATAGTTTCTTGTCTTGCTACTTTATCAATACCACAGAAAGGTTTTTATTTGATTTTTCATGGGAGAGAAATTAAAAGCTAACCAAATCAAAACCAATCACTAACCAGATATCAGAGTCAGTATTCAATATGTACTCCACTGGAATCAGTGATTAAACCATGAAATGAAACACATAAGGATTTTATCTTTAATTAAGAAGAAATTAACTTAATTGGCTCTAGGATGAAGATTGATATACAATTACTGGTATTGAGGTCGATCCTTTCAGATGGAGGACTCTGATTTTGGCTAGTTGCAGGGGAAAAGGGAAGAAGGATATTGTCCACTCTTTTTGTTAAATATTATTTTCTATTTTTTAAACATCAATTAACATTTAAGATAAGATTTAAAATAAAAAGAAAGTGTATCTACCTTTCCTACCCAGTAAATAATCCTTTGATGATTAAAAATGAAGAAGAAAAAATTATTTAATGAAATATATGTGCATTCTATGTCCATCATTCTAAACATCTTGAAATGAAAGGAAATTCTTCTCTGAGGCCAAACGTGTTCATTATATCTACCCAATATTCTGTTCATTTTGTTGTTGTTGCTGTTCCACTTATGTAATGGCAGGTATAGTTCCACTTATGTCATTTTATCCATTTGTGTCTTGTCATTTCTGAATTATTTAACACTGCTGGATTTTTAGTGTCCTATAATATTCCTTTGCATTCACACAAGAAAGCAATGTTTAGTCATTCCCCAATTCAAAGGATGTATACTTTCTAATTCATACTGGCACATTTTCTTATAAAAGTATTTTATTGTAAATGGGATTTAATTTTTGTGCAAATGACATTTCATTTCTTAGGATACAGAAACAGAAAGGGATTTTGGGGTCACAGGGTATTGTCTTTTTTGGAAGGCAGGCAGTAAAGTTTCCATTTACTTTCTAGAATTTTTGGAGTACTTTACAAGCCAATATCATTTTATCATCCTGAAGTCATTTTAAGTTTGAGTAATTCCTTCTTTATATGTTTTATGTTTTCTATTTTTCTAAATGCAAGAGGAAACGTAAGGGATTCCTTGGTTTATATTTTTGCTTTGAATAGTGTATAGTAATGTTTCATATGATCATTAATTCTTATTTTAACAGTCATTTGTTAATTTCTTTAACCCTATTGTGCAACTTAGATTGAATCTGATTATATATTTATATTATGTATTTGTATATCATGGAAATCACACAATTATCTGATATATTTGATGCACTGTTAATATAATTTGCTGCTTACTTTCTTATCCTAGCTGCATTAAATTTATATTTGCAGGGCATTTTCAGTTTTCTGTAATTTGAATTACTAATTTTATCTTTAATGATCTCCTCTATCCCATGATTAATTTGAATTTTCATTCTAGAAACAGTTCTGAAAGTACGATATGTCCTTTACCTTCTCTTCATTTAGTTATTACTATTATTAGTAGTAGTACAAATAAAAATAGTAGTAAAAATAACAAGAATTTATGTTGGTGAATTCATTTTGACTTTATAGTTATCTATAATATGCATTGCCAAACTAAATTTATTTTATCTAAAATTTTTCCTAAATCTAAAATTTTAGTTTTCTCTATAGTTGCCCCGACCCGCGGGGCAGAAAAGTGGGGTGTCGAGGAGGACCCAGCCTGAAATGGAATGGGTGAGAATAAGGAGAGTGAGACCCAAGGATGGTGGATAAGGTCTGAGTTTATTTGAGAAAAATACCTGCTTATATTTTGTAGAGAAGGAACAAGGGGATTAGCTTAGGGGTGGAGTTGGTATGCCTTGGCCTGAGAGAAGGGATAGTCTGTGGTCAGTTTGTTCTTGATAATGGAGGGTGACCTTCCTTTATCTTGGCCCTTGGTATGCCTGGAATTTTGTTTGCTCCTTTTATCTTATCTGACAGGGGGCTTCTTGGCTCCTGGTATGTCTGGAATTTATTTGCTCTTTTTATGGGGGTTCTTGGCCCCTGGCATGTCCCCCTTTTTTATTTTAAATTTATGGGCAGGATCCCTGTCTTAGGCTGTGCAACTTGTTTTTCATGCTTGGTATCCGTGACCAGGAGGGGACCTTAGCAAGGTCCTTGTTATCTCCTGTCGGATCTGATGTTCCCAAGTCATGGAGTTGCACTAAATCCCGTCATTGGGTATCACTGCAGCCCTTAGGGGGTGCCTTTCCTTGAGCAGAGGCGCGCATACCAAGGTGGGCGAGGTGTAAGAGCAGCGAACCTCAAGGGTTCCATTTGGGGGTCCTCACAGGACCCTTGGCTTTTCAATTGGTGATATAAGACCAAAACTGGTTTTCCAAGGGCTGAGTCAATTTGGGATTTGATAAAGTTGGTCAGTCTCCTGAAGGCCCATGGTCCAAAAGAAATTAGAATTAGGAAGCCAATTAATGGGCCTAGAAGGCTTGGGAGCAGAGTAGAGAGCCAGGGGGATGTGGAAAACCAATTTTTATACCATCCCTCACCTTTCTTTCTCTCCCTTTTTCTTTTTTCCAGGCTATCCTTAACCCTTTGCAGACTGTCTTCTACCAGGCCAAGTTTATCCTTAAAAAAACAGCATTCTTCCTTTAGTGCCGCGCAGAGTCCCCCCTGTTGTAAAAATAACAAATCAAGACCGCGTCTATTTTGTAATGCTACTTCAGCTAGAGAGGCAACAGAATCTTTTAGGTGTTTTAACCCTGCTTGAAGTTCTGAGAGATCCTTATCAATAGCAGAGCTAAGCTGGGTGTACTGTGCATTGGAGGAAACTAAGGAGGCAATACCTGTACCAGAGCCAACAAACCCAAGTCCAATCAGGACTGCGAGTGTAACTGCTGTTAGGGGTTCTCTTTTGTCTCTGATAAGGGTACCCCTTCCATGTTCCCAAAATTGGAGGAATTCCTCCGGGTAGTGGACAGTTAGGTGAGGAAAAAGGGAGACAAGGACACAATAGTCCTTTTTCTCAAGGAATTGTTTGGTGTCCACAAAGGTGGTTAGTCCTGAGGAGCAGGCAAGATAGGTATTAGGAGGGGCTACAGCATATCTATAGGAAGTATTAATAAGGGTACTTTGGTTACATACTGTGTCTAGCTGAAGAGGGGGGAGCATTTGCGGGCCAAGGAGACAATTTCCCTGACCGGAGATTTTTGCAAGAGTGAGGCCTTGGGATTCCCCAGTGCCCCATCTGAGATCATCTGTTCTGTTGGAGTGTGTGATGTTCCCGAATTGAGCAATACCTTCATAGAAGGGTGGGGTAGAGGAATAGCAGATCCAGCATTCTTCCAATGAAGAATTCTGTATCTGGGTCAAAGCTTGCACAGAGGCATTAATGAGGGTAAGTATGATATGGGCAGTAGAGGGACCGCTAGCCTGGAGAGTGGGTCTATAAGGGACGGTGTCAAGGGAGACAGGGGTGCTGGGAGTAGGTTGGTCCAAGGGTCTGGTATTATAGATGTTAGCATTAGGCCCAATGGCCACCGGTTGGGAGGGTGTGGGGATGGTTTGGGTGAGTTTGATGGTGAATATAGTTCCAGGGTTATATTTAGACTTATATAATCGGAGCCCCCAGGTATATCCTTTTTCCCATCCGTGCGCCTCTTTCCCTTTCGCAGTAAACTGAATTTCCAGGGGGTTGCACCATTGGTTGTTAGTCTGGCAAGAATTCTGAGTGAGGCTATAGTTGGCGGCGACTGTTATAAAGTCTGTTTCTGAGTGTTTTATCCAGTACCCAGTACCTGTTGTTTCACAACCCCACTGTTTGCAGAAATAATCTTCCGGTCGGCCGCAACGTGGGTGGGTCCGTGCATATCCGGGGCATACATAGAAGGATAGGCTGGCAAGCTTTCCTCTTCGGTCTTTAGTGAGGCATCCAGTGGGTCCCGCATATGGGCCCCACATCACACTCCATCCTGAATCGTATTGCGAGAGTTGACAAAGGTCGGGGTATAGAGGGGGCCATGGGGTGGTTGAATCTACTTTAGATGTGCTCCAAACACGGGAGCCTCGGGAGTCTTCAACGGACCAGGTGTAATTAAGCAGTTGGTATGAGCAGGACAGCGGAAGGAGCAGGCACAGGACGAGTGCCTTCATGCTGGATCTTTTATCTACAAGAGAGCACAGAGGGAGATTCCTCAGGGGGTTCCCTGGGTGGATTATGTAATTTTACTAGACGCTCTGGTAGCCATCTAGCATTTTGAGCTGATGAATCATAAATACAGGCATGTCCTTTACCCCAGATAAGGACTGGGTCAGGTCCTTGCCATTTGTTGGAGATGGGATCTCTCCACATAGCCTGTGCATAGTTGTGTTTAGTAGTGGGGTGCCAAAGGCGATCTGCTGCAGATTTGGCATTAGCATCAAGGGAGAGGAAATTGAGGACAAAGAGGGCATGGTTAAGAATGGTTTTAGCATTATTAATCTTGGGGTAGAGTGTTTCTGACCCTTTCTGTAATTTAGTAATCATGTTTTTGAGCGTTTGGTGGGCTCTTTCTACAATGCCCTGTCCTTGAGGGTTATAAGGAATTCCTGTAATATGTTTGATACCTAAACTCTGACAGAAGTTACGGAAGGAGACGCTTGCATATCCGGGACCATTGTCTGTTTTAATGATCTTAGGGTTGGGGAGTGTGGCCAAGGTGGCCAGAACATGGTTAATAACATGGCGGGTAGCTTCACCGCTCTGGGGGGTGGCAAAAATAAACCCACTGAAGGTGTCGATAGAAACATGGATGTACTTAAGCTTTCCAAAAGGTGCATAGTGGGTGACATCCATCTGCCAGACTTCACCAGGAACCAACCCCCGGGGATTGACTCCGAGGTGTGGCTCTGGGAGCAGGACAAGACACCCTGGGCACTGTTTGACAATTTGTCTTGCTTGTTCCCTGGTTATGCCAAATTTAAGCCTGAGTGTCTGTGAGTTTAGGTGGTGCAGCTTGTGGGCCCGTGTGGCAGCCTCTAGGGGACACAGCAACACAGGCTCATAAGCTACCCCACAGAAACCTGTTCCTTTTCCTAAAAATGGGTCTTGAGTTGCCCGGTCCACTTGTGCGTTCCCTTCTGTCAGGGGGCCTGGGAGGTCAGAATGGGCACGAATATGACCAATGAAAAAGGGTTGACTTCTGGAAAGTATGAGCAACTGTAACTTGGCAAAGAGAGGGGAGGCATTGGTAGATGGTCGTATATAAGGGACAGTTTCTAAAAGGGGTACCGAGTGGGCAACGTAGGCACTATCTGTGTACAGATTTAAAGGATCAGGGACTGCCTCAAAAGCCCAGATGATCGCAGCAAGCTCTACAAGTTGTGCTGAGGTGTATGGGAAGGTGAGGGAGGTGATCTTCCCATTTACGCTCACTGCGGCTTTCCCAGATGCTGAGCCATCTGTGAAGATGAGATGGGCCTCCTTGAGGGGTGTCCTTTTAGTTATTTTGGGGAAGACTACAGGTGTTATTTGCAGGAACTGAATAAGTTTGTCAGGGGGGTAGTGATTGTCTATGACTCCCGGGAATGAGATACAGCTCACAGCCCAGTCATCATCATTCAATAGGAGCCAATTTATTTGTGATGCTGTGTATGGGCAAATGATGCGATCAGGTTCTTTGCCAAAGAGTCTTATTGCAGCTTCTCTTCCTCCTTTAAGGAGGTCAGCGGTGAGGTGTGGGTATGATGGGAGAATTTTGGTGGGGGTGGCTGGCATGTGTATCCAAAAAAGTGGATGATTTTGCCAAAGCAGGCCAGTGGGAGAGAGATTTGTGGGAAAGAGCAAAAGCCAGAGAGGCTTTTCAGGGCTATAATATCCTATGTGTTGGTTTTTTATGGCTTGCTCGACTAGCATCAGGGCTGAGCGGGCTTCTGGTGTCAAGGAGCGTGGGGAGGTGGGCTCTGGGTCTCCCTTTAAGATGTCAAATAATGGCTTTAATTCCCCTGTTGTTAGTTTTAAATAGGGTCGGAGCCAATTGATGTCTCCTAGTAATTTCTGAAAATCATTGAGGGAATTCAAATGATCAATACGAATATGGGCTTTCTGGGTCAAGATTTTGTTAGTAAAAAGTTCAAATCCAAGAAATAACTGGGGGGGTTGGGTCTGAACTTTTTCCGGGGAGATCCGGAGTCCTCTTTTTTCTAGTGCCTCTATAAGTTTCTGAGAGATAGTTACCAATTCTTTTTCTGTAGGTCCCGCAAGGAGGATATCATCCATATAATGGATGATATAGAGTGAGGGATATTGTATCCTAAAGGGGTCAATAGTCTGGGCTACGTACTTTTGGCAGAGTGTAGGGCTATTGGTCATGCCCTGGGGTAAGACTTTCCATTGAAAGCGTGGGAATGGGCCACGGCAATTGGTGATGGGCAGGCTAAAGGCAAAGCGTTTACAGTCAGCGGGATGGAGAGGGATTGAGAAAAAACAATCTTTGAGGTCAATAACTACCTTGGTAAAACCTTCAGGGATGGCTACAGGCGAGGGAAGACCAGGTTGCATTGCCCCCATGGGGATCATAGTTTTATTAACTGCTCTGAGGTCATGTAAAAGTCGCCATTTACCTGAGCGTTTTCGGATGACAAAAATGGGGGTGTTCCAGGGGGACACAGAAGGTTCGATGTGTCCTGCATCTAATTGTTCCTGCACTAATCTAAAGGCTGCATCCAATTTAGCCTTAGGAAGGGGCCACTGGTCAATCCAGACGGGATGGTCATCTTTCCATGATATTTTTTCCGCCTGTAGTGCAGGGGGACCAGTGGCCCTTATAAAAAATGGTTTTCAAACCCTAATCCTAAGCGCCCTGTTTTTCCTGTAATTTGCAAAGGGAACGGTTGACCTTGCTTTTCTTTTCCAAGACCTTGTCCAGGGAGAAATCCTTGAGCAAGCATCTGGCTGGTTACTGTAAAATTAGGGCTGAACATAATGACTCCCATTTGGGAGAGAATGTCTCTTCCCCAGAGGTTAACAGGGAGGCCAGGGACTACATAGGGTCGAACAGTACCTACATTTCCTTCCTCATCTTTCCAGGGGAGCCATTGAGAACTTTGTAGGGCATTTTGAGATTGTCCTATTCCTTGTAGGTGGGTCATAGAGGGCTGAAGAGGCCAGGAGGGCGGCCAACTTTCTTTGGAGAGGACTGTGGAGTCCGCCCCAGAATCTAGTATGCCAGAAAAGATCCGGCCCTGAATGGTTAATTTAAGTGTAGGGCGTTCCTGTGAAATGGTTTGAGCCCAAAAAACATCTGAAGACCCTGGGTTGGAAGCTCCCCTCCTTTGTGTAACTGTTGAATATTGGGTTTGCAGGGGGAGCGGGAGTGCTTGGGCAAGGCGTTGTCCTTTCTGAATAGTGATGAAGTTATTAAGAGCGGACACCATTATTCTAATTTCTCCTGTATAATCATTGTCTACAAGAGAGGGGTGGACAATAAGGTCACCCAAGGTGGAGGAGGCACGGCCAATTATAAGAAAAAGGAATCCCTGAGGGGGGGGGCCATAGACACCAGTGGGGATCATACTGGGACCATCCTCAGGGTTTAATATTGTACAGGAGGAGGAACACAAGTCCACCCCTGCGTTCCCTGTGGTGGGTCTGCGTAATGGTAGGTGGGCAAGCTGTTCCCCGAGGCTTGCGGGTTGGGGGTTGTTTGAGGGGCCCGGGGCTGGCCCCTCTTGCCGTTTCCCGGAAATGGGACAATGGGTTGGCCTTCAGCATTGGTGGTGGATCGACAGGTGTTGGCCCAGTGCTTTCCTTTCCTACATCTGGGGCAGAGGGTCTGTGGTTGATTAGGTCTTTGGAAAAAACCTCCTGTGTTGTTGTTGGTAATTGGGCATTGGCGGGCAAAGTGGCCTTCCTGGCCACACCTAAAACAGGTCTTAGATTGGTCAGAGTGCTGAAGGGCTGCCCCAACAGCTAAATGAACTGCCTGCGTAAGGGGGTCTATGTCTCTACAGAGCCTTATCATTTCATCTAAGGTTTTGTTTCTCCATTTTCCCCGTAAAATGGAGCGGCAAGTGGCATTGGCATTCTCATAGGCTAAGCGTCTAACAAGCTGGTCATCAGCCGCTTCCTGCCCTAGGGTCCTCTCTGTAGCTTCCAGGAGCCTGCTTACATATTCTGAGAATTCCTCCTGGTTTCCTTGGACGATTTTATTGAGGGGTGCAAAAGGGGAGCTAGTGTTGGGAAGGGCCCGCCAGGCAGAAATGGCAGCACTAGCTGCCTGAGCAAGCAATCCAACTGGGAGACGTGACTGCCGGGTTTCACTAGCATACTTGCCCTGCCCTGTGAGTTTTTCATAAGCTCCCTTAGAAGTTTTATAGGTAGTTGAAGCAATGGTTTGACAACAATCAAAAAAATCAGCCTTCCAGGTGAGGAACTGTCCTCGTGTAAGTACTGCCTGGACAACCCTGAGCCACTCGGAGGGGAGAAGATGTCCCCCACGGGGGATGGCTTCTAGTGCTGAGAGAGTAAAGGGGGCATTAGGCCCATAGGTCTTAACAGCTGTATGTAAGTCTTTCAAGTTTTTGAAGTGGATTTTTCTATAATTTAGTGATTTTTGTTCCCCTTGACGATCTGCCACTTCCCTTTCATCTTCCCTGCTCCTATTCTCCTCTTCCTCTTCTTCGCTATGGGAAGACTCGGGGGGCTCAGCCTCTCCTGCATCAGGGTCACTATCATCTTGGCGGGATCTTGTCATGACAGGGAATGCCATTTGTTTTTTATAATTCATGGCAGCTTCTGCCTTAGAGTGTCTCTGTTTTGCTTTGCTTACACTTCTGGTTTTTGAATTAAACTGGTTTTTTAAGAGGGGGATTTTAAGGGACCTTTGTAATGAATCCTGTAGGGCAGACAACTCACTGGAGAGCTGCGCATATTGTGTTTGGAGATCTAAAACCTCACGGAGTTCTTTTACTTGCACGGATAGTTGCTCCCGTGCCTTACTGAGTGTGGTCATATTAGGTCCCAGGGGCAGGAGGGCAGGGGCAGTTAGGTATGGAGGGGGAGCGGAGGCTAGGGGCCAGTCTGGGTTATTATATCTAGCAGCTTCTTCCTCAAGTTCTGCCTCATTGCCTGGGTCTAGAGGCTCTGAGTCTGGGTCCATCTCTGGACTGGACTGGAGATTCTTATTTCTTGTAAACACTGGGCAGGTTATGGGCTCCTCTGCTGGTGTTATCTCAGAAGGGAGAGGAGGATAGAGGGATTTGCTTGGGGGGATTTCAATAGCTGCTGAGGGAGATCTAGCTGGAGTTTTAGGGGGTTTCGCTTCCTCTTCTTTCAAAGACTTTATAGAGGCTGTACGCGAAAGAGGGCGAAGGCAGGACTCTGCAACTAAAAGAAGCTGTTTTTTTGTGGGGTCCCTGGTTGCGCTTTCCACTATGTCTCTTATAAGTCCCCAGTAAGAAAGGGCTGAAACAGGGACGGCATCGGGTCCTTCTATTTTCAATTTCTGATTAAGATCTCTTCCTACTTTCTGCCATTTGTCTGGGTGGATCTCAGGTCCTGTTACCAGAAACCACGGGCATACTTCATCTATAAAAAGGAAGAATCTAACAAGATCCTTTTTCTTTACTTTAACTCCCCTGTCTTTAAGTGACAGTTTAAGGTCCCGTATAAAGACCTGTTCTTTAGACAGCTTGGAACCCATGAGAAAAGAATGAGGCAGACGTCACTTACCTGTTCGTGGGGCTCTCCGGAGCGATCAGAGGGGGTCACGACGATTCTTCTTTACGGGGTCTGCCTGGCAAGAGTCCGTGCCTCGAGCCACACGATGGGCGCCACGTGCCCCGACCCGCGGGGCAGAAAAGTGGGGTGTCGAGGAGGACCCAGCCTGAAATGGAATGGGTGAGAATAAGGAGAGTGAGACCCAAGGATGGTGGATAAGGTCTGAGTTTATTTGAGAAAAATACCTGCTTATATTTTGTAGAGAAGGAACAAGGGGATTAGCTTAGGGGTGGAGTTGGTATGCCTTGGCCTGAGAGAAGGGATAGTCTGTGGTCAGTTTGTTCTTGATAATGGAGGGTGACCTTCCTTTATCTTGGCCCTTGGTATGCCTGGAATTTTGTTTGCTCCTTTTATCTTATCTGACAGGGGGCTTCTTGGCTCCTGGTATGTCTGGAATTTATTTGCTCTTTTTATGGGGGCTTCTTGGCCCCTGGCATATAGTTTTTGTGAAATAGGAAGTTTTACCCTAATTAATTTATGTTCTTGGTTTTATCAAATGCAAGATCATTGAGTAAGTTTTTTCTTGCTTAATAAGTGTGCTACATTTAAGAAATTCTAGACCTTTTAACCATTACCAAAGAATTTGATGATTGCTTTACCACATCTATTAATATAATCATATGGTTTATCCTATATTTTTAATGCATTACATTGTTTTCTTAAAGTTGAATGAACATTATCTCCTCTAAACAAAAACCAAGTAATTAAAAGGAAAAATATTTTTGAACTAAAATAATCCATGTGATAGTACTTTGCTGAAAATATTTAAATTAGTTGTTTTATTCTTAATGTTTTCCTTTTGTTCCCTTTTTTTGTGTATAGGAATTAGGACTGTATTTTTTCAAGAAATCTTTTTCAATCTTTAGAAATAATTTATATAAAATGAATTCACTGATTTTTCTTTAAATATTAAATTTTAACATTTCATTAATTTTAATTTAATATTTAAGTTTATTTTTATTAAATTTAATATTCATTGGGACATTGTTTTGTAATTTTTTTCTCTGTTTTTAGTCTTTCTGTTTAGGAATCAGCATGATATTGTTGTCATAGCAGGAAATGGACAGAACTACTCCTTCACCTATATTTTCAAATACTTTGTAAAAATTTGGAAGTAACTGAACTTTAAATGTTTGAATTCCCTTTGAATCTATCTGCCTCTAAAGATTGTTTCTTAGGTATTTCATTGAGGCTTGCTCATTTTGTTTTATCTGAAATGGAGTTATTTATATATTTAATTTCCTCCTTTGTTAATCTGGGAAATTCATATTTTTGTAAATATTCTTCTCTTTAATTCAGATTGTCAGATTTATTGACATATATTTGAGCAAAATGACTTTGCATTAATACTTTAATTTTCTCCTCATTGATGGTGAATTCACTCTTTTCATTTTTGATACAGGTAATTTGATTTTCTTCTTTCTTCTTTCTAATTAACTTATTCAAAGTTTTGTCTAATTCATTTTTTCATAAAACAACTAAATTTTAGTAGATCAAAGGTTTCCTTGCTTTAAATTTTATTAATCTTTCCTTTGATTTTCACAATTTCTAATTTGGTAATTAACTGGAGATCTTTGTTCTTTTTTTAGTTTTTTTTCTTAGTTGCATGTCCAATTTATTAATCTTCTCTTTCTATATTTTAATAGTGTTAATATTTGGAGATATAAAATTTCTCCTAATAACTACTTTGGCCATATCCCACAATGTTTGTTTGGTATATTTCTCATTGTTGTCATAATCTTGGATGGAATTATTATTTCTATGATTTGTTGTTTGATCCACTCTTTCTTTAAAATTAGATTATTTAGTTTCCAATCTTTTTAGTTTATCTTTCCATTACCCTTTAATATATTGATTTTTATAGTATCATGATCTGAATAGGATGTATTTAATATTTCTGCTTTTATACATTTGATTATGAGAATTTTATCTACCATTACATGGTCAATTTTTGTGTGGGTGCCATAAACCACTGAGGAAAAGATATATTCCTGTCAATCCTAATTTTCTCCAGAGATCTATCATATCTAAGTTTTATAAAATTCTTTTCACCTCCTCCTTAACTTCCTTCTTGCTTATTTAGTGAATTGATTCATCTAATTTTGAGAGAGGGAAGATGTGGTCCCCTATCAGTACAGTTTTGCTATGTCTTCCTGTAAATCATTTAGCTTTTCCTTTATGAATTTGGATGCCATAACATTTGGTGCATATTTGTTTATTGCCTATGATAACTTTTAGGAAGATGTAGTTTCCTTCCTCATCCCTTTTAGTGAGATCTATTTTTGGTTTTACTTTATATGAGATGATTGCTACCTCTATTTTTTTCACTTCAGCTGAAGGATAATACATTATGCTCCAACCTTTTATGTTCATTATGTGCATGTCTTTGCTTCAAATGTGTTTTTTGTAAACAATATATTGTAGGATTCTAGTTTTTAATTAAGGTTTACTTTCTGCTTCCATTTTATAGGAGAGTTCATTCCATTCACATGCAGTTATGATTACTAACTCTAATTTCTTCCATTCTAGCTCTCCTCCATTTGTACTTTTCTTCCTCCTTTCACCCTATCCCTCCTTACCAGTAAGTGCTTTACTTCTAAAGGCTGCCTTCCTCAATCTGGCTGCTTTTATCAGTCCACTCATTTTTCCCCCCTTTCTCATTTTACTTTTTCCCTAATTTTCCCCTCCCTTCTATCAGTCCCTTCTTCCCTTCCCCCCATTTCCCTTTTAATTTCCTATAGGGTAAGATACATTTATAAACCCAACTGAATGTATATGTTATTCCCTTTTGGAGCCAAATGTGATGAAATTAAGTTTCAAGCAATTATCACCTCTTCTCTCCCTCTTCTGTAATTGATTCTTTGTACCTTTCATGTGATTTAATTTACCCATTCTACCTCCACCCTTTTTGTCCCAGTACATTCCCTCTTTAAAAATTTCTGAATTTAAAAAAAAAAACATCCCATCTAGATTAGCTTATCTCATACCTTCTAAGTATACTCCCCAAATAGATATACGATTCTCAAGAATTATGAATGTTGTCTCCTCAAGCAGAGATGTGACCAGTTAAATCTTATTGAATAACATTCTTTTTCTTTTCCCCTGTTTACCTTTTCATGTGTCTCATGTTTGAAGATTAAATTTTCTCTTCAACTCTAGTTTTTTCATCAGGAAAATTTAAAAATCAATCATTTTGTTAGATATCCATCTTTTCACCTAAAATTATATACTCAATTTTGCTGGATAGATGATCCTTCTATTTTGAATTTTGAATTTTTTTTTTTTTTTAGTTTTTACAAGGCAATGGGGTTAAGTGACTTGTAAAATCCCACACAGCTAGGTAATTATTTAGTGTTTGAGGCCAGATTTGAACTCAGATACTCCTGACTCCAGGGCCGATGCTCTATCCACTATGCCACCTAGCCACCCCATTTTGAATTATTTTTGAATTTATTTATGTTCATCCACATGTATATTTTCAAGTTACAAAATTTCCTTCCATTCTCCCTTCCCACTCCCTCCACTCAGGAGTGAACAGTCATTTTAGCATTGTACATACATATTTTTAATAAACATATTCACAGTTTAGTTATTTTCAGTATGAAGAATTAGGATTAACAGAAGGAGACACATAAGAGATAATTTTTATAAAGTGTTCATCGGATTATGAAGTGTTGTTTTACGTGTGTGTGTGTGTGTTTTGTTTTGTTTTGATTTTCTTCCTCTGGATTGGGATAGCATTGTCTGTAGCTGGTGTAATACTGTAACATTAAGATTGTTCATTTCAAAAGGTTGTTGTTGATGTGTATATTGTTCTCTTTGTTCTACTCCCTTCAATAAGCATCAGACTCCATAAGTCATTCCAAGCTTCTCCAGAATTGGACATTTTATGGTTTCTTATAGAACAATAATATTCCATGGTATTCATGTACCATAACTTGTTTAGCCATTCCCCAAGTGATGGACAAACCTACAATTTCTAAATCTTTCCTATTACAAAAATTGCTGCTCTTAATATTTTGGAACATGTAGTACTTTTTACCATTTTTTAAATAATTTCTTCTAGCTATAGAATTAGAATTGGAATTGCTGACCAAAAGGGTTTGAATGATTTTATTGCTCTTTGGGCATGGTTTTATATTGATCTCCAGAATGGTTGGCTATAACTCCACCAGTAAAGCACCAATGTCTCAATCCTCCCACAACCTCCCCAACATTGATTATTTTCCTTTTTTCTCATCTTGGCCAATGTGAGAGGTTTTTGGTAAAACCTCACTGTTGTTTTAATTTGCATTTCTTTAATAAATAATGATTTGGAGCATTTTTTCCATATGATTATTTATAGTTTTAATTTCTTCATTCGAAACTGTCTGTTAATATGCTTTGATTATCCATTGGAAAATGACTTGTAAACTTTTAAATTTAATCCAATTCTCTATATATTTTAGAATTAAGACCTTTAACAGAACTCCTAATTGTGAAGATTGTTTCCCAGCTTTCTGCTTTCCTTTTAATTTTGGCAGCATTGATTTTTATTAATGCAAAAAAGTTTTGTTTTATATTATCAAAATCATTCATTTTGCAGTTTATGATGTGTTCTAATTCTTGTTTTGTCATAAATTTATCCCCTTTTGGTAGATGTGATAGATACAGTAATTCTGGGTCTATTAATTTATTCATGGTGTCATTCTTTTTTGTCTAAATTCTGTATCTATTTTGAGCTTATTTTGGTATATGGTGTGTGATGTTGGTCTTTGCCTATTTTTTGACATACTATTTTCTAGTTTCCCAACAATTTTCATCAAATAGTAAGTAGATTACTGGAGTCATTTACTGCAGTTTCTTTTAAACCTATTGTAATTCACTGATATGTTACTCTATTTCTTAACCAGTACCAGGCAGTTTGATGATTGTCACTTTATAGTATAGTTTAGATCTGGTAGAGCTAGGCCACCTTCCTTTATATTTTTTTCCATCAGTTCTCTTACTATTCTTGAGCTTTTTTGTTCCAGATGTATTTTGTTAATATATTTTCTAGTGTAATAATGTAGTTATTTGGAAGTTTAATTGGTATGGCACTGAATAAGCAATTTAATTTGAGTTGAATTGTAATTTTTATTATATTAACTTGACCTGACTATAAACATTTGACATTTTTCCAGTTATTTAGATCTGACTTTATTTGGGTGAGAAGTGCTTTATAACTGTGTTCATACAGTTTGTAGTTTGTCTTGGGAGGTAGATTCCCAAGTATTTAATGTTGTCTATAATAATTTTAAATGGTTATCTCTTTCTATCTCTTATTTTTAGACTTTATTATTCATATATAGAAATGCTGATGATTTATACGGGTTTATATTATATCCTGGTTGCTTTGTTGAATTTGTTGGGGTAGTTGATTCTTGCCTATAATCTAAACTTCTTTGTCCTCTGGAATGTCATACTTCAGGCTCTTTGAGCCTTTAAAGTTGATGCTTTTAAGTCCTGAGCAATGCTTAGTGTGTCTCTTTGGAATTTGAATTGTTACTTTATGGCTGTCTATAAAATTTTCTACTTGATCTGATAATTTTGGAATTTAGTTAAAATATTCCTTGTATTTTCATTTTGGAAATCCCTTTAAGTGGTAATTGGTAGAATCTTTCAGTGACAAATTTTACCCTTTAGTTCTAGGATAACAAGCTCATTTTCACTGATCTCTTAAAAGGTGTGGTACAGGATCTTTTTTTTTGATCATATCTTTTAGATAGTCCAATAATTCTTAAATTATCTTGCTTCCATGTGTTTGTTTTTGTTTGTCTAAAGAGGTATTTTACATTTTGTTCTTTTTTCCATTTTTTTGAATTTGCTTAACTGATATTTGATATCTCATAGATTCATGAGGTTTCCCTTGCTCAAGTCTATTCTTGCAGAAATTATTGTCTTCAGGTGGCTTTTACATCTCCTTTTCCATTTAGTCAACTCTATTTTTTTAGAAAGATTTTACTTATTTTGAGTTTTACAATTTCCCCCCCATTCTTGCTTCCCTCCCCCACCCCCCACAGAAGGCATTCTGTTAGTCTTTACATTGTTTCCATGGTACACATTGATTTCAGTTGAATGTGATAAGAGAGAAATCATATCCTTAAGGAAGAAAAATAGAGTATAAGAGATAGCAAAATTATATCATAAGATAACTATTTTTTTTTTCTAAATTGAAGGTAATAGTCTTTAGTCTTTGGTCAAACTCCACAATTCTTTCTCTGGATATAGATGGTAATTTCCATTGCAGATAGCCCAAAACTGTCCTTGGTTGTTGCACTGATGGGATGAACAAGTCCATCAAGGTTGATCATCAACCCCATGTTGCTGTTAGGGTGTACAATGTTTTTCTGGTTCTCTTCATCTCACTCAACATAACTTCCTGCAAATCCTTCCAGGTTTCTGTGAATTCCCATCCCTCCTGGTTTCTAATAGAACCATAGTATTCCATGATACATATATACCACAGTTTGTTAAGCTATTCCCCAGTTGAAGGACATTCACTTAATTCTGATTCTTTGCCATCATCAACAAGGCTGCTAGGAATATTTTTGCACAAGTAATGTTTTTACCCTTTTTCATCATCTCTTCAGGTTATAGACCCAGTAGTGGTATTGCTGGATCAAAGGGTATGCACGTTTTTGTTGCCCACTGGGAATAATTCCAAATTGCTCTACAGAAAGTTTGGAAGAAATCACAGCTCCTCCAACAGTGTCTTAGTGTCCAAGTTTTGCCACATCCCTTCTAACAATGATCGTTATCCTTTCTGGTCATATTGGTCAGTCTGAGAAGTGTCAGGTAGTATCTCAGAGATGCTTTAATTTGAATTTCTCTAATAATAAGTAATGATTTATAGCAATTTTTCATATGACCATGGATTGAATTAATTTTCTCAGCTCTAAATTTCCTTTGCATATCCTTTAACTGTTTGTCAATTGGGGAATAGCTTGGGTTTTTTTTTTTTGAAAATTTGACTCCTTTCTCTGTATATGTAAGAAATGAGTCCTTTGTCAGATATACTAGTTTTAAAAATTGTTTCTCAATTTACTACATTTCCTTCGATCTTGGTTACAGTGGTTTTGTCTGTGTAAAAGCTTTTTAATTTAATGTAATCAAAAATATCTAGCTAGTTTTTAGTGATGTTCTCCATCTTGTTCTTGGTCATAAACTGCTCCCCTTTCCATAGATCTTACAGGTAAACTACTCCTTGATCTTATTGTTTGTGTATAATATTGTTTTTTATGTCTAAATCCTGTATCCATTTGGATCTTATCTTGGTATAGGGTGTGATGTGTTGGTCTAATATAAGTTTTTCCATACTAACTTCCAATTTTCCCAAAAGGTTTTATTGAAGAGAGAGAGAGTTTTTAACCCAATACCAGGATTCTTTGGGTTTATCAAACAGTAGATTACTATTAGCATTTCCTTCTATTGCACCTAATCTATTTCACTGATCTACCATTCTATTTCTCAGCCAATACCAGATAGCTTTGATGACTGATGCTTTACAATATAATTTTAGATTTGGTAAGTCTAAGCCACTTTTTTTGTACTTTTTTTCATTGAATCCCTGGAAATTCTTGACTTTTTATTTATCCATATAAATTTACTTACAACTTTTTCTAACTCAGTAGAGTAATATTTTGTATTTTGATTGGTAGGACACTAAACAAGAAGATTAGTTTTTGTACAATTGCCATTTTTATTATATTAGTCCGACCTATCCATGAACAATTGCTGTATACCCAGGTATTTAAATCTGATTTGATTTGTGTGAGAAGTGTTTTGTAATTGTTTACAAAAAGTTTCTGAGGATGCTTTGGCAAGTAGACTGCCAGGTACTTTGTGTTGTCTGAGGTTACTTTGAATGGGATTTGTCTTTCTAGCTCTTTCTGCTGTATCTTGCTCATCATATATAGAAATGTTGAGGATTTATGAGGGTTTATTTTATATCCTGCTACTTTACTAACACTGTTAATTATTTCTAGTAGTTTTTTAGTTGAATTTTTGGGATTCTCTAGGTATACCATCATGTCACCTGAAAAGTGTGAGACTTTTGTCTCTTCCTTCCCAGTTCTAATTCCTTTAATATCTTTTTCTTCTCTTATTGCTAAAGCTAACATTTCTAATACAATATTGAATAGTATTGGTGATACTTGGAATCTTTGGTTCACTCCTGATCTTACTGGGAATGTCTCTAGCCTATCCCTGTTGTATATAATGCTTGCTGATTGTTTCAGATAGATACTGCTTATTATTTAGAGGACTAATCCATTTATTCCTACACTATCTTGTGTTTTCAGTAGGAATGGGTGCTGTATTTTGTCAAAAGCTTTCTCAGCATCTATTGATATGATGATATGTTTTCTGTTAGATTCGTTATTGATATAATGAATTATACTAACATTTTTCCTGATATTGAACCAACCCTGCATTCCTGGGATAAATCCTACCTGGTCATAATGTATTATCCTGGTGATAACTTGTTGTAATCATTTTGCTAAATTTTATTTAAGATTTTTACATCCATATTCACCAGGGAGTTAGGTCTGTAATTTTCTTTCTCTGTACTCTTCTTGGTTTAAGTATCAGCACCATATTGGTGACATAGAAAGAGTCAGGCAGAGTTCCATCTTCAGCTATTTTCCCAATGAGTTTATTAGAATTGGAACCAATTGTTCCTTAAATGTTTGATAGAATTCACTTATGAATCCATTTGACCCTGAAGATTTTTTCTTAGAGAGTTCAATAATGGTTTATTGAATTCCTTTTTCTGAGATAGGGTTATTTAGGTTTTAAATTTCCTCTTCATTTAATCTGGGCAACTTATAATTTTGTAAATATTCATCCAATTTACTTAGATTGTCAAATTTATTGGCATAAAGTTGAGTAAAATAATTCCAAATTATTTCATTAATTTCCTCCTCATTGGTGGTGTGCTCACCTTTTTCATTTATAATAATAGCAATTTGGTTTTCTCCTTTTTTTAAAAAAATCAAATTGACCAGAGCTTTATCAATGTTATTGTTTTTTTTTTCCCAGAAAACCAGCTCTTGATTTTATTTTAAGTTCAATAGCTTTCTTGCTTTCAATTTTTTAAATTTCTCCTTTAATTTTTAGAATTTCTAATTTGGTATTTAATTGGGTTTTTTATTTTGTTCTTTCTCTAATTTTTCAGTTGGCATATTAATTTCTTCTTTCTCTAATTTATTCATGTAAGCATCTAAAGATATAATATATACCCTGACAGTCTCCTTGAGTGTGTCCTATGGCTTTTGGGTATGTTATTTCATTATTGTCATTATCTAGGATGAAATCATTAATTTTTTGAATAATTTATTGTTTGATCCACTCATTTTTAAAAATGAGGTTATTTAGTTTCTAATTATTTCTGTGTCTTAGACTCTGTGCTGAAACTCACCCTCCCATAGCTCCTCTCTCCCCCCAGCCAGACTCCGCAGCTAAAGTTGGTTCTCAAACCCACCACTCACCAAAGTCTCTGTGGCTGAGGCTGGCCCTCTTCCTCCCCCCCCAGCTACTGTCCCCATTTTGACCCTCTTCCCTTGTTTCACAGTTCACCCATGCTCCCCTGAGACAGACCTTCTTGGTAGGTGTTCTTCTCCTAGCTTCTCTTTCTGAGTTTTGTTTCATGTTATTTTGAGGGAAAAGAGGAGCACTTAGCACAGTGCCTATCTTCTATCATCTTCATCAGAAGACCTATCTTGGCCAGAAGTTGTCAATTCTATTTTTAAAGGGGCTGCTATCTTTTTCCATTTGGCCCCATTGTACTTTAGAAGGATTTATTTTCTTCAATTTTTGTGCTTTTCTTTGCAAAATGTTGAATTTCTCTTGCTGTTCTTTTCCCAAGTTTTCCCAATTTAAAAACCCTTTTTGAACTCTTCCAAGAAATCTTTTTTGGCTGGAGACCAATTTATATTCCCTTCTGGTACTTCACATCTGGTGGTTTTTCTGCTTTTCTTTTCTGTTGGCTTGACTTTTCTTTGTCATTTTGGGCTCTGCTATTCCAAATCTCTTGTGTTGGGGGAGACGGCCATAGCAGACCTTTCACACTAGTGATCTGAAGCCATCCAGGAAGCAGGCCTTCCACAGTGACAATTCCAACATTCAACCTACTGAGTTGGGGGTCTTCTATATTGAGAATACTCATGGCTTGCACACAGGACTTGGTTGTACAGAAAAAGGCCTGCTTTGGCAATGCTAATGTCCTGCTCATTGGAGTGAAACTTCTTGTGTTGACAACACTAGTGGTTTGCTCATTGGATTAGTATCTTCCATCTTTAGAATACTAGCGCTTGCTGATTGGGCTAAACCATCTAGCTCAGTTATTCTGATTGAACAAGGGGTCTTTCATTGTAACCTTCCCAGCTGTGCCATTGGTCTGCTGAGTTTAGACCCTAGGAGCCTCTGCTATAGATATCTTTGGGTGAGAACCTCCTACTGACCTCTTCTATACTCTGCCCAAGCTGGGTTTAGTTCCATGCTTGGGATCCTCTTTGTGGTCCTATTTACACACCTCCTGTACCTGAGACAGACCTTTTGGGAAATGTTCCACTTTCTTCTTTGGCATTTTTTGGCTCCAGAAACCATTTAGATGCTTAATTAATATTGTTTCTCAGGGAAGCCCTGAGAGTTAAAGGAGTTCCTGGTTTTACTCAGTCATTTTGCTTCTGACCTCAATTCAACTTTTTTTTTTTGTTTTTTGTTTTGCTTTTTTGTTTTTGTTTTTTTTTTGCAAGGCAAGGGGTTAAGTGGCTTGCCCAAGGCCACACAGTTAGGTAATTATTAAGTGTCTGAGGACAGATTTGAACTCAGGTACTCCTGACTCCAGGGCTGTTGCTCTAACCATTGCACCACCTAGCAGCCGCCCCACCCCATTCAACTTTTTAAGGAGTTCTTTTTAATCAGTGATTTTTTTTTTTGGTGCCACTTTTCTTTTTTTGATTTTTCAAGGCAAGGGGATTAAGTGGCTTGCCCAAGGCCACACAACTAGGTAATTATTATTAAGTGTCTGAGGTCAGATTTGAACCCAGGTACTCCTGACTCTAAGGCCGATGCCCTATCCACTGTGCCACCTAGCCGTCCCCTTGGTGCCACTTTCACCAAACTTTTCGTATTTTTCTTGTATCACTATAATTTTGGTTCTCAATTTTCCTCTACCTCACATATCTTGTATTAATTCTTCTAGGAAATTTTTTCTGACTTTTTATTCAATTAACATTATTTTATTTTCCTGTGAGACTTTGTTTATAGCTTTTTGGGATTGCTATATTCTAAATTTGTTTCATGGTTTTCCTTGCCACTATTGTAACTTTTTATATTCAGATTTATTTTTATTGTTTTCTAATTTTCCCAGTCTCTTTCTTCACTTTGGATTTGATGATATAGATGAATTCTGGTTGCACTTATATGTGTATATATGTATGTATAAGTATACAAACCAGACTTGTTAATTTCACATGGATAATCAGATTGTTGGTACATAGTACATATTGCTTTATGTCTATGCAATCTTACATGACAAATTTGGATATATGGAGCAGGAAAGGATCTGATAACATGATCTAATGAACTAAGGTGACTCTAGGATGTCAGCAAGAATTGTTAGATTTGGGCCATATACTCTCTAAGAAGGATAAATATTTGGATAATATAATTACTATTAAAATTATAAAATGTTATGCTTTGACTTTCTAAATTTGTAAAAAATTGGGAAGCATATCAGACTTATATTGCTGGTGACTGATCACTTCACACAGTATGTATAGGAACAGTGTATCAGGAATCAGAGATCTTTCTCAGTCTGATTATGAACTACCTAGTAGGATTCATTTACAAAAACGGTTGATGCTTTAAAAGTTTAGTAACAAAGAGATGTTATATCTAATTTTAATCAATAAATCTTGAACATTGCCTTACCATCTTAGGATGTCTCCAAATCTTGACATTTTAGCCATGCATATAATAGCATATAATTAATATTTTATAAACAAGAAAAAATCAGAACAAAAAATATAGGACTCCACCTAACCTTAACAGCTTGTATACATCAAAACAAACGTTGTGGAAATCTCTGATGCTTCCCCCCAAAGATGTTACAGCTCCTAAGTCCTCAAAAGACACAGGTATTAAAATACTTTTATTAAGTGCTTTTTGTTTCCCTCAAAGACCATGTTGTAATAAAGTAGTTCACCATCAAAAATGAATATGTTTTTAACCTATGAAAGTGAAATGAAAATAAATGAATTATCTACTTTTTATCATAAGCAATAGATCACTAAGCCTTTTCATCTGAATGGCAATAAAGCATCTTATTATATGTTTTCTTACCACTGTTCTTGTTATTCCACAAAATAAGACACTAAACAAATTAGGACATTTTTTTTCCTCCCATTCCTGAAATACTTTTCCTTTTCATCTTTACCTTTTGACTTCACCTATCTCCTTCAAGTTTGAGCTAAATTTCTTGCCTCTACATCAAACCTTTACCAGTCCTTCTTAATTCTTTTTCCTTTTCTCTATTATTTTATTTTTGTCCTTTATATAGCATTTTTGTTCACACTTGTTTATTTGTTGTCTCTTCTATTGGTCTGTAAGATTCTTGGATTCAAATACTTAATTTTCTTTTGTTATATTCCCAGAACTTGGTATAAATGCCTTTTTCATAGTAGGTGCTTAAAAAATGCTTATTTACTGACTGATTACTGTCTCCTCCAAAAAGAAAGTAAAACTCTTGCTTCTCAAGCACTTAGTAAAACACTGTATAAACAGTAAGTATGGAATACATGATTTTTTCAAAAAAAATTCTGATCTTGTTTGAGTCATAATATCTTCTTTAAAATCATATATATCTTTTTTACCATCCTAGAATTTTTTATATTCTTATATAATTTCTATATATTCTAAAAAATTGTCTTTTTGATAGATTACTTTATCTTTTCATTTATATTATAATGTTTCAACATTATACATTGATATCAATTTCACATTTTTCAGTTTTTGTTCATTCTTTCTCTCTTTTAGTTTATCTATTGATTTATATAAATGTGAGATTGATTTTTCTAGCTTAGATTTTAACCTTTAATTTTAGACTTTTAGTTTTTTTCTTGTATTCTCAATCTCCTGTTTCTGATTTTATTCTACACTGTTGGTTTTCACCATTGCATAGTTCTGTGATGCTGAATATGCTTGATCTTGTCATATATTGTGATTGAAGACTTATGCAGTCTTGAATGCTGCCAAGAGGAATTAAACAATTGTCTATAGAGCTCTGACCTTGAGGTTAGGAGGATGGGAATTCAAATCCAGTCTCAGACATTTACTAGTTGAGTGCCCTTGGGCAAGTCACTTAAATTTGTTTGCCTCACATTCAGAGTCATTTCCAGTTGTCCTGATTCTTATCTGGCCATTAGAACCAGATGGCTCAGGAGGAGAAAGTGAGGTTGGTGACAGCATAGTAACCCCTTACTCAAATCTAATTCATGTGCTTCAATGTGAAGAAAGAAGCTGGAAAAATTAGCGAACAATAAAAAAGAGCTTGAATACAAAAAGTTATTATGGAGTCAGGGAAAACCAAGAAAGAAATTTAGAAAATAGCAATAGACATGGTATTTTTCATAAATGAAGGACAAACTTTATTATTATCTGTCTATGGGTTGAAAACTAATTCTTTTGTAGCTAAGTCCTTGTATGACACATGGAACTGATATAATTGTCGTAATATTTTCATCATCCATCTTTAGTTGCTCTCCCTTTCCTTCACACTATCTCTTGTGTGGTGAGGATGGAGGTAATTCATGCTGTTTTGGAGGGTTAGTAAGAATTATCAAAGCACAAGACTGCAAGTTTCCTTTTGCACCATGCTTGCTTTCTTAGTCAGTTTATAGGCAAGGATGTTAAATGGAACCATTAAGTATTTAAGTTTCTTGATGTTATTCTATAATATGTAATTTTTACAATTTGTAATGTTCTTTTCTTATAGATGAAATTGAGTTCTTTACATCTGTCATAAAATTATTTTTGGTGGTGAGAAGTTCGGTTGGAGAAGTTTTCAGGAGACAGCTATTCTGCAATACTGCATGTCAGTTTGTTTTGTGTTGACATACATAGATGGTGAATTCAAATTCTACCTCCAAATTGTTTCCCAGAAATCAATATTCCACATCAATAACTAGATACCACCTATGTCTGCATTTCAGTTAATTTTTTAGCATAGTTCTTCAATTAAATATTCTATTATTCAATGACAGAGATAAGGACTGAACTTCTATTTTCATTGGTAAAAGGAAAATTTAAATGAAGAAACTCCCTCCACCACTGATAGTCTGTCCCTGGTCTGTAATTCATTGCCTTAGCAAAATATTTAGGTCATGAAGAAGTTAAATTGCTTTCCTGGAATCATGTCAAAGATAAGACTTGAATCCTGGTCTTTATGACTCTGAAGCTAGCTCTATGTATACTATATCTTACTTTTAAAATGATTGTATGGTTAAACAACATACAATTTGTTACTTAGACATCTAAAATTAACATATAAGCAATTACACTGTACAATTATGAATGTTTGACTGTAAAGTACCTAGCGAGGCAGCATGAAGTTAATTTTAAATTAACTTAATTATTGTCAATAACACTACATGAGAGGAGAATATATTTATACTCAACTTATGAATCAAGTATTCTGTAACACTTTTGGTAAAACAAACAATTAAAACTGCTTATTAGATCTGGGAGAAGTCATCTGTTGAACTAGTTCAACTTCCTGCAATGAAAATGACAAATGTCAAAAACTTAATGAAGTTAATGTCAATATCAAGAAAACTGATGATGAGAGAATGAACAGAGATTTTCTTTTCTATTTCAAGTATCTAAGAACCAATATCCTTTTCTTTTAAATGAGGTATTTATACAACTTGCTTTCTAATTCTCATCATCAGTTTATTATTCTAATAATAAAACAATTCATTATAACAATTTGGAAATATTTGCATGGCATTTGAATCTTAATATCTATACAATATTTTATTTTTTATTTTTATAAATTTACTTATTTATTTTCATCCATATGCCCATGCATATTTCCAAGTTAGAAAATTTCCCTCCACCCTCCCTTCGCACCCCCACCCCCTCAGTAGGGAACAGTAAGATTAGCATTTTATCTATATGTTTTGACCAACACCTAACACCCTTTATGAAGATAAGATTCAAATTGTTACAACACTTAGACATAAAAAAACAATACTATAAGAAAATTAGAAGATCAAGGACTAGTTTACCTGTCAGATCTATGGAAAGGGGAGCAGTTGATGCCTAAGGAAGAGTTGGAGACCATCACCAAAAACCATTTAGATGATTTCAAATACATTATATTAAAAAGCTTTTGCACAGATAAAACCATTGTAACCAATATCAAAAGAAATGTAGTAAATTGGGAAATAATCTTTACAACTAATGATTCTGACAAAGGACTAATTTCTAAAATATATACAAAGAACTGAGTCATATTTTTAAGACAAAATGCCATTCCCCAATTGACAAATGGTCAAAGGATATGCAAAGGCAATTTATGGATGAGGAGATCAAAACATTCCATAGCTATATGGAAAAATGCTCTAAATCATTAATTATTAGAGAAATGCAAATTAAAGCTTGTCTGAGGTACCACCTCACACCTCTCAGATTGGCCAATATGACCAGAAAGGATAATGATCATTGTTGGAAGGGTTGTGGGAAATCTGGGACACTATTATACTGTTGGTGGAGCTGTGAACTCATCCAGCCTTTCTGGAGAGCTATTTGGAACTACACTCAAAAGGCAACACAAATGTGCATACCCTTTGACCCAACAATATCATTATTGTGTCTATGTCCTGACTAGATGATGAAAAAGGTCAAAAGCATTGCTTGTACAAAAATATTTATAGCAGCCCTGTTTGTGGTGGCAAAGAATTGGAAATCAAGTAAATATCCTTCAATTGGGGAACGGCTTAGCAAACTGTGGTATATGTATGTCATGGAACACTATTGCTCTATTAGAAATGAGGAGGGAAGGGATTTCAGGGAAGCCTGGAGGTATTTGCATGTACTGATGCTGAGTGAGATGAGCAGAACCAGAAAAAAACACTGTATACCCTAACAGCAGTATGGGAGTGATGATCAACCTTGAAGGACTTGCTCATTCCATCAGTGCAACAATCAGGAACAATTTTGAGCTGTCTGCAAAGGAGAATGCCATCTGTATCTAGAGAAAGAGTCATGGAGTTTGAACAAAGTTCAAGGACTATTCCTTTTAATTTAGAACAAAACAGATATCTTATTGTCTGATCTTTTTACTTCTTAGACTTCTTGTCTCTTCTTTAAGGATATGATTTCTCTCTCATCCCACCCAATTTGGATCAAGGAACAACATGGAAACAAAGTAAAGACTGACATGTTGCTTTCTGTTGGGGGGAGAAGGAAGTAAGATTGTGGAGAAAATTGTAAAACTCAAATAATATCTTTAATAAAAATAAGTTAAAAAAGAGATAAGGAAGGATACTATATCCTCCTAAAAGGTAACATAGCCAATAAAGTAATTTCAATATTGAATATGTATGTACATGATGGTACAACATCCAAATTCTGAGAGGAGAATTTCAAAGAACTAAAGCAAGACATAGACAGCAAAACTCTACTGGTGTGAGACCTCAACCTCCCGCTCTCAGATTTAGATAAATCTAATGATAAAATAAAAAGAATGAAGTTAAGGAGGTAAATAGATTGTTAGAAAACCTAGATATGATAGACCTATGTAGGAAATTGAAGGTGGATAGAAAGGAATATACTTTTGTTTGGCAGGACATGGAAGTTACATAAAAACTGAACATGTACTAGGACATAAAATCCTAATGATCAATTGCAGAAAAGCAGAAATAGTGAATACATACTTCTAAGATCATAATGCAATAAAAATCATGTGCAATACCAGGCCCGGGAAATATAAACGCAGAACCAATTGGAAACTAAATAACCTCATTTTAAAGAATGAGTGGATCAAGCAACAAATTATAGAAAAAATTAATGATTTCATCCTAGATAATGACAATAATGAAACAACATAAGAAAATCTACACAGTCAAGGTGGCTATAAGGAGATATGTTTTATCTTTAAATGCTTACATGAATGTTAGAGAAAGAAGAAATCAAAGAATTATATATGCTAATAAACAAAATTAGGGATAGAACAATTTAAAAAACCCCAATTAAATAGAATTAGAAATTCTAAAAATTAAAGGGGAAATTAATAAAAAGCAAAAGCAAAAAAAACTATTGAACTATTAACTAAAATCAAGAACTGGTTTTACCAAAAAAACCCAATAAAATTGATAAATCTCTGCTCAATTTGATTAAAATAAGGAAAAAGAAATCAAATTGCTAATACCATAAATGGAAAGGGTGAAATTAGCGCCAATCAGAAGGAAATGAAAGTAATAATTCTATATAAACTCTTTGGAAAAACAGGCAAAGATAGAACTCTGACTCTTTTCATGACACCAGTATGGTGCTGATACCTAAACCAGGAAGAATTCAAACAGAAGATTATAGACCTATCTCTCTAATGAATATAGATGCAAAAATCTTGAATAAAATCTTAGTAAAACAATTACAACAATTTATCACTAGGATAATACAATATGATCAAATAGGATTTATCCCAGGAATTCAGGGTTGTTTCAATATTAGGAAAATTATTAGTATAATTAATTATATAAATAACATAGTTATGAGAAATCATATGATCATATCAATAGATGCTGAAATTTTTTTTGACAAAATACAGGACCCATTCCTAATAAAAAAACACTAGAGAGGGTAGGATTAAATGGTTTGTTCCTTAGAATAATAAGAAGTATCTGAAACCATAGACAAGCATTACAAGCAACAGGATAGGCTAGAGGCATTCCCAGTAAGATCAGGGGTGAAACAAGGATGTCCATTATCACCACTACTCTTCAATATCATATTAGAAATGTTAGGCTCAGCAATAAGAGAAGAAAAAGAAATTCAAGAAATTAGAATCAGGAAGGAGGAGACAAAACTCTCACCCTTTGCAGATGTCATGATGGTATACCTAGAAAATCCCAAAAAGTCATCTAAGAAACCACTAAAAATAATTAGTAACTTTAGGATAGTAGCAGGATATAAAATAAACCCTCATAAATCCTCAACATTTCTATTTATGATTAGCAAGATACAGCAGAAGGAGCTAAAAAGAGAAATCCCATTCAAAGTAACTGCAGACAAAATAAAATACCTGGGAGTCTGCCTGCCAAGGAAAGCTCAGAAACTTTTTGAAACCAATTACAAAACAGTTCTCACACAAATCAAATCCAATTTAACTGTCTCAGCAAACATGAACTGTTCATGGATAGGTCAAGCTAATATAATAAAATGACAATTCTACCAAAACTAAACTACTTCTTTTGTGTCTTACTAAACAAAATCACAAAAAATTACTTTAATGAGTTAGAATAAGTTGTAAATGAATTCATATGGAGAAATGAAAAGTCAAAATTTCTTGGGATTCAATGAAAAATCATTCAAAAGAAGGTGGTTTGGTCTTACCAGATCTAAAAATTATATTATAAAGCATCAGTCATCAAAACAACCTGGTATTGACGAAGAAATAGAGTGGTAGATCAGTGGAATAGGCTAGGTACAATAGCAGGAAATGATCATAGCAATCTGCTGTTTGATAAATCCAAAGAGTCCATTTATTGGGATAAAAATTCTCTCTTCAATAAAAACTGTTGGTTAAATTGGAAGTTAGTATGGAAGAAACTTAGATTAGACCATGACCTCACACCCTATGCCAAGATAAGATCCAAATGGATACAGGATTTAGACAAAAAAACCCAACAAGTTTATAAGTGAGTAATAATATCAAGGAATAGATCTCTGGAAAGGGAAGCAGTTTTTGAACAAAAAAGGAGATGGAGAACATCATTTAAAACAAACTAGATAATTTTTATTACATTAAATTAAAAAGCTTTTGCACAGACAAAACCACTATAACGAAGATCAAAAAATAAACGTAGTAAATTGGGAAACAATTTTCACACTTAGTATTTCTGACAAAGGATTCATTTCTTAAACATACAGAGAACTGAGTCAAATTTTCAAAAAAACAAGCCATTGCCCAACAGACAATTAAAGAAGATTCAAAGGCAATTTACAGTTGAGGAAATCAAAGTCATCCATAATCATATAAAAAATTGCTCCAAATCATGACTTATTAGAGAAATGCAGAATAAAGTATCTCTGAGATACCACCTCACACCTCTCAGACTGTCTAATATGACCAGAAAGGAAAATGATCAATGTTGGAGGGTATATGGCAAATCTAGGACACTAATACATTGTTGGTGGAGCTGTAAACTCATCCAACCTTTCTGGAGAGCAATTTGGAATTATGCCCAAAGGACAGCAAAAATGTGTATACCCTTTGATTCCACAATACCACTACTGGGTTTATATCCTGAAGAGCTGATGAAAAAAGGTAAAAACATCACTTGTATAAAAATATTTATAGCTGCTCTTTTTGTGGTGGCAAAGAATTGGAAATTAAGTGAATGTCCTTCAATTGGGGAATGGTTTAACAAACTGTTGTATATGTCTGTCTTGGAACACAATTGTTCTATTAGCAACCAGGAGGGATTGGAATTCAAAGAAGCCTGGAAGGATTTACATGAATTGATGCTAAGGGAGATGAGTGCAATCAGAAAAATGTTGTACGCCCTAAAAGCAACAATTGATATAACCTTGCTGGAGAGTAATTTCCAACTATGGCCAAAGGGCAATAAAACTGAGCATCCCCTTTGATCCCGCAGTACACTTCTAGGTCTGTATTCTAAAGAGATCATAAGAATCCACATGTACAAAAATACTTAGAGCAGCTTTTTGCTTTCTCAACGAATTGGAAATTGAGTGCCTGTCAATGAATTGGGGAATGGCTGAATAAATTGTGATATATAAATGTGATGGAGTCCTATTCAGTGCCCAGATTTCATAAAAGTCTTGAAAGATTTACTTTAACTGATGCTGAGTAAAATGAGCAATAACAGTAACAATGTCTGATGAGCCATTATAATAAAACTGTTCTTTTTAGTAGTACAATGACCAAAGGCAATTCTAAAGGACATGTGATGGACAATACCTTCCCCAACCAGAGAAGAAACTCTGAAGTCTGAAGCAGACCAAAGCATACTATTTTCAATTTTTATAATTTGTTTTTATGTTTTATCTTTTTTGTTCCCTCGGGTTTTTTCTTTTTGTTCCAATTCCTATTTAACTTCATGATTAATGTGGAAATATGTTTAACATAAATATATATGTATAACCTATGTTAGATTTCTCACTGTCAATGGAAGGGGGCAGGGAACAGAGGAAGGAAGAAACATGTGGAATTCAAAAACCTTACAGAAATGGTTGTTGACTCTCATGAACAAAAATATTTATAACAATTCTGTAGTGGCAAAGAAATGGAAATCAAGGGGGATGTCTATCAATTGGGGAATGGCTGAACAAATGGTGGTATAAGTATATGATGGAACACTATTGTTCTATTAGAAATCAGGAGGGATGGGATTTCAGAGAAGCCTGGAAAACTTGCATGAATTGTTGCTGAGTGAGATGAGTAGAACCTGAAGAACATTGTACATCCTTACAACAGCCTTGATGGACTTGCTCACTACATCAGTACAATGATCAGGGACAATTTTAGGAGATTTGTGATGGAGAATACTATCTGTATCCAGAGAAAGAACTGTAAAGTTTAAATGAATATTAAAGATAATTATCTTCAATTTTAAAAAATGTCATCTTATGTATCACATAATTTTGCTATCTCTAATATTTTCTTTCTTCCTAAAGGATATGTTTTTTTTCCTCTCAACACATTCAATTTACATATATATATATATATATATATATATATATATATATATATATATATATATATATATATACATATATATGTCATGGAAACAAATATAAAGACTATCAGATTGCCTTCTGTTAGGGAGGGGGGGAGGGAAGAGGAAGGGGAAAATTTGTAAAATTCAAAACCTTGCAAAAATAATTAGTAGAAAATAATATTGTATATAATTAGAAAACTATATTAAAAATAAATGATTGTTGAAATCATCTTTGCATGTTAGTTGGAAAAAATAAATAAGTAATTTTATTTTTAGGTTTTTCAAGGAAAATGGGGTTAAGTGGCTTGCCCAAGGCCACACAGCTAGGTAATTATTAAGTGTCTGAGACTGCATTTGAACCCAGGTACTCCTGACTCCAGGGCTGGTGCTTTGTTCACTGCGCCACCTAGCCACCCCAGTAAATTTATTAATAAAAAAGACTACAGATTAAGAACTCTCAAAGTTCTTGCTGCCCAACCCACTGATCTTTCAGCCACATTGTTTCTGGGTCAGTCCCCACCTCAATTTTAAAGATCTCTCTTTCTTTATTCCTTTGCTGTCTTGGACTCGAAGAATATCTCACTTATCCCTTAATGGGCTGGCCACTCCAGAATTCAGTTTGTATTATTATTTTAAAGTTGCTTAGGGGGAAATTTTGGGAGAGTTCAACTGAATTTTTTTTTTTTTTACTTTACCATCTTGACTCCAAATGTAGAAGTCATCTTTGGGGGCAGCTGCCTTGCAAAAACCTTAAAAAAAAAGAAATCATCTTTGTATCTACCTTTTATTTTAAAAATCATTTTGGTTATGAATTTAACAATAATTAAATAATAATAATAATACACAAAAATATTTTATAAGTAACTGTGACCTCTGTTATACAGAATTTATTTGTTGATAACTGATTAATATAGTGAAATGAGTAAAAGAATTACAGTCAGAAAGAATTGATTGAATCCCATCTAAACAATACACTAACCTAGTAATCTTCATCAATATGCTTAATTCCCATTATCCTAAATTTACCAATTTGTAAGGTGGTATAAGTCAATTTGATGATTGACTCAAATTAGGTAACATAGGTAAAATGTTTTTCAAACCATGAAGTACTAAATAAACTTTAGATAGTTTTATGTTAAATTTAAATATATGTATATATGGATTTATATGAGGGTGTCATTCACACATACACACATATTTGCATGTACATATATATAAATATATATATATATATATATATATATATTATATAGATAGATAGATAGATATAGATATGGATTGGAATCCAGAATCCAATATCATGTTCATAAAGAAACACACTCGGACACTTAATAATTACCTAGCTGTATGGCCTTAGGCAAGCCACTTAACCCCATTTGCCTTGCAAAAACCTTAAAAAAAAAGAAACACACTTGGAACAGATTTAAAATATGGGAGCAAATTAGAATCAATTGCTTTAACTGAAAAAAAAAAGAAGAATGATTTCAACAAAGTAAAAGTAAAAATTAATTAAATGTATACATGTATCTGTTATTCAGTGATTCTTATCATTTATGACTCTTCAAGATTCCATTCTGGGTTTACTTGGTAAAGATCCTGGAATCATTTGACATTTCCTTCGCTAGATCATTTTAAATATTAGGAAACTGAGGTAAATAGAATAAAAGTCACTTACAACTTGAGGTTGGATTTGAACTCATAAAATTGAGACTTACTGATTCCATATACACTATGTCACCTAGCTGATTTATGAGTGTGTGTGTGTATGTATGTATGCACACATGCATTACACATAATATAACATGCACATATATGTATATATACAGATATGCAAATATAACCATGTATTCAAACGATTTTAATTCTGTGTAATATATGTGTGTGTGTGTTTAACAAAGGCATGTACAAATTATTTTTGCATATTTATTTTTTAATTCCTCAAATTCTGCTTCACCAGGTAGATGTCTCTCCTTCCAATGAATATAGTCAAGAAAACAAACCAAATCATCGGTCATTCCTGAAAATAAATATCTTGTTCTCCATTCCTAGCTCATTATTATTATTATTTTTTAAAAAGGATATTTTTCTTCATTAATGTTTGAAGTAATTTTGTTCTCAATCTTTTTCAGATTTCAGATTTATAATTATTTTCATTTATATTGTTATAAAAATTCTCCTTATTTCACTATCAATTCTTCCTATGCTTCTCTCCATACTTTTTATTTCTTATGATGCAAAAATATCTGTTTTTAAATTATTTTACAATTGATGTACACCAAGCTAGATGATTAAGTGAATAGAGTCCTAGATCTGGAATCAGGAAGACCACACCTGAAATTCAGTTTTAGAAATTTACCTGTTCTGTGACTGACCCTGGGCAAGTCATGTTTGCCTTAATTCACTGAAGAAAGAAATGCCAAATCACTTCAACATCTTTTGCCAAGAAAAAATCATGGATGGTATGACCAATAAGGTCACAAACAATTCAGCCTGAGTGAACAATAGATTTTGTTTCTAGTTATTTGTTGCTGTTAAAAATGCTACTATAAATATTCTTATAATATGAGTTCTTTCCTTATATACCAGATATTCTTGGAATATATGTTTAATGGTGGTGTTGATGAGATAATTAAGTACACAGTTTAGTTATATTTTGGATGTTGCTTCAATTTTTTTTTGTTTATACCCTAACTTCCTCATATATCCATTAATTAGGAATTAATATACTTCTTGTCCTATATATTCCTCAATATTTTTCAGACCATGAACCCTCATGCTCACACAAAGACAACAGATAGTAAAATAAGTGACATTAGGATTAGAGAAAGAAATTATTTAATATTAGACAAGTTAATAAAACTCTCACAACCCAAGTAGCCTAATCTGTAAACTTTATGAGAAACACTAGTATTACCTACTTCACATTATTTTTGAAGGGGGCTCAAATACCACAATACATTTTAAGTTTTTTTTTTTGTAATAACAAAAGGTATAAACAGATATTCTATTATTACACATAGTAGGTATATATATATATATATATATATCTTTTAAATTGAATTGGATTTCAAATGAGGGACGATTCTGTCTTCACAATTCTCTGTTCACTATGATGTTGCCAATTCTCTTGAAAGAAAATTGCAGTGTTATGGTTAAATCATGGGTTACTTCTATGCCATTTATAAAATAGATTTTATTGCTACTAAAAAGTCCAATTCATAAGGTAAATATGATCCTCCCAAGTGTGGAATCATATGAAGCATGAATGGCAAAACAAATTAATGTGGATATTTGTAATTTTGGGAATTTCTGCGGAGATTTTGTCATGGTTGACAACTTTCAGTCACTTTGTAACTTAATACTTGGATCGTATATATATATATATATATATATTTATATGGTGTCACATTTTCTTCCTTGAGATTAGAAATAACATTTGTTCATTCAATATATAACATGTGTTAGAGTTTTTGATTTAGTTTTTGGAGAATAAACAGGTGAAAGTAACGGGATCCTGACAGAGTGAGATGATGATTGCATTACAAAATTCTAAAATGAATGAAATTCTCCTGGCTTCAAATCTGCACAGTAATCTCAAATGAGACATGACTTGAGTCATAAGTTTTTGTGAACACAAAACTGTTTCACTAAGATATAATATCTGACACTCCTGGAAAAATGTTGGAGTAGGTCAGAAAATTCCAAATTCACAAGATTTGCTCTACAAAGAAGAGAGGGAAATCATAGAGTGGAAAAAATAAATAAGAGTTGGGACAGTTCCTAGGACTTCTAGAGAAGAGTCTAGGAAAGATCCTAGGATAGAGTTTGTCATAAATGATGTCTAAACACCTGAAAAGATAGTTTTGCTTAAACAGCAAGAAGCACATGGGTTGAGAGGTAGCCTCAGCCTCAATCATAGGAAATTTTACCTCCCAGAATGGGATGTCTGAGTGCAGAAACATTGAGGGAAACTGTTAATAAGAGACACCAGGTCCATCTATGCTACTGAGATGCAGTCCTGAGTAAGAAGGAACCAGCACATGCCCAGTGAGTGGCATGAGGTTTCTGCTGGCTATAGGCATTTACAGGATAGCTGTGTTCTTGATATTGGTTACTGACCAGAAGAGATAAGTGAAGTTTTCAGCCACTGAAGAGTTCTCAGGGAGCATAAGCATTTCCAGCATATTTAGGCAAAAGGTCCTAATTGTGACTTGAATGAAAAAAAATTAATGTAGAATTTGGGACCAGGACAAAACTCCAAAATAATAGTAACAAAGACCTGAAGACAGAGATACAAGAACTAGAGGTGAATATATTAACACATTACTAAAAATTACAAAAAATAATTTAGAAGATAAAGGAGAAAGAATATAACAATAGATAGTTATTATGGAAATAGAGAAGATTTAGATTATCTTCAGAGGAAGAGAGCAAAAAGACAACCTAACCTACCTCCAAGAGGTACATCAAATGGTTACCTGCCAAAAAATAGTTCATAGAAGAACTCAAAAAATACTTTTAAAATCAAATAAGAGAGATTAAAGAAAAAATAAGAAATCAAACAAAAAAGAACAATCCAAGAAAATCAAGAAGCTAAAAAAAAATCAATCAACTGGAAAAGGAGATCCGGAATTTTAATGAAGAAAATGAATCTTTGAAAATGAGAATTAGAGAAGGGAAAGCCAACATCATTTATAAAAAACAAAATAAAACAAAACATAAAGAATGAAAAAAATAAAGGGAATCATATGAAAAAGAACTGATCTGTAAAATATATCAAGAAGAGAAAAATGTAAGGCTAATCAGACTACCTAAAAACTATATTCAAAAGAAATCTTGATCCAATAAGGTAGCACAGTGGATAGAGTACTGGCCCTGTAGTCAAAGCACTGGCCCTGAGTTCAAAACTATCCTCAGTCACTTAATAATTGCCTCGCTGTGTGACTTTGGGCAAGTCACTTAACCCATTTCCTTGCAACAACCCCCTTCACAAATTGTCCTGAAATTTTACAATAAGAGGGAAAAGTAGAAATGGCAAAAAAAAAAAAAAAATCCAGTGATCGCCACCTGAAAGAGATAATAGAATGAAAACCTTTAGTAATATCATAACCAAATACTAAAACCCACAGATTAACGAGAAAATATCTTGATGGAGACAAGATTAAAATTGCACAAGACCTAACAATGGTTGCCTAAAAACCCACACATCTTGGAACATTTTATTTCAAAAGGTAAAGGAACTGATGCTATGGCCAAAAATATGATGCCCAACAAAATTAAGGATAAAATTAATGAAACTTCAATGAACTTACATTCAATGACTTTCAGAATTTTACTGCAAAAAGTCATGATTTCAATCAACAATTTGACATATTAGATCCAAGAGAAATATATAGTAACATCAAAGAATACATAGAAAACTCAAAAAAGGATATATTGTTTACTTTTTTATTGTGAAAATGTAAAAAGGATATTTAAGTTTGTCAGTAGTTTGAAATAAAAATTCAGATAGAGTTGAGTATGATATGGTTTGAAAAAGCAAAATGATTTAAGAAATGGTGCAAATAATTATTTCATTTAATGAGATATGAGAACTGCTATAGATGACATATATGGGGGAGGAGGACTGATATTCCTGGAATTCTTTTCTCATTAGGAATGAGTTAAAGAAGGAACAATGCATATATATCTAGAAGGGTATAAATGTTTTCCAAATTCAGACAAAAATAAGAGAGTCAGGGAAGAGGATAAAGATAGGATTTTAAAATGGAACCCTACTTACAAAAGACCACAACAAATACATTTAGAAGGGTATAATAGTCATATATAAAGACATAAGAAGGGGTGAAGAGGATAAGGATGAGGTATAAAAATATGCAGATTAGCAGAAATGGATTAAAGAGGGAACAACATATACATTTGGAATTCTAAATTCAACTAGGAACAAGATAACTAAGGGACAGGGTAGGGACAGAGGATAAAGGAAGGATCTTTTGGCTTGTAGGTTTTAAGGAATAGAGAGGGTAAGGTAGTAGAAGTAAATCAGAAGAGTGAAGAAAGGTAGTGTGAAAGAAAAATAGGAAAGAGGAAAATAAACAAGTAAATTAGCTTAAAATGTAAATTGGATGAATTAACACATAAAATGGAAATAGCAGATTAACAATTTAAATTCAGCAATATATGGCTTCTAGGAAATGCTATAAAAATGAGAGATACACAAACAAAATAAATATGAAGAGTAGAATTGATTATGTAAAAAAACTGTAATAGTAATCATGATCTCAATAAAAGTTAAATCTAAAATAGAATGAGTCAAGAGGAAAGTAGGGAAATTACACTGCTTGTCAACCATATTAATCGATATTGTTTTAGACTCTTTAAAATAAGTTGCAATATACTGTTGTAATATTGCTGTTGTGCAGGAAATGATGAACTTGAGCATTTAGATGGAAAGATTTTGACTAAAAAGTTGCTAACAACTTTCAGAGAAACAGGATAAGTGGAAATAAGCATACTATGGTCTTAAATATATGTGTATGATGTATATGTGTATATATGTGGATGATTATAGATATAGTGTACTTGCATCTTGCCTGCAGGTTCATATATGTATGTATATGGAGAGAGAGAGAGAGAGAGAGAGAGAGAGAGAGAGAGAGAGAGAGAGAAAGAAGACACTAAAGTAAAAATATACAGCAAAAGGATACTTACTGGAAAGCAAAGAGCAAAGAAAGAATGGATAGTTTTGAGTAGAATACACCATATTTATTATGTAGGTTTTCTGCTGGGTACATGGCAGTGTTTGCTTGTTTTACTTTTCTCATTTTATATTTGAGTTTAGAATAAATTTAAAAACAAAAAAATGATGTGTTACTAAGATATAAAAACTTTATGCTGACATTCCAAGTGATATGTCTTTGTTAACTAAAGATAAAACTTTGATTAATCCCCCAAACAAATATAACTATTAGATGTATAAATTCAATAGATATTTATTACAGACTTACTATATGCTAGGCACTGTTCTTGGTATTGTGGATAAAAATAAAAATAAACAAATATTCAGAACACAGAGGAAACAGATAATTGTGAGTCCACAATTTATGAGGAATGTTCAAAATAACTGGGTATATTGGAACTTAGAAAAGTAAAGACTAATGGGAAAGATGATAGCTATCTAATTATTTGAAGACCTGTCTAGTTAAGGAGGAATAAGATTTTTTTTTTCAGTTTGACTCCAGAATTCAGGAATGATAAATAAAAGTTTTGAAGATTCAATTAGAATTAATGTCAAAGGGGAAAATCAAAGAAAAATGTCCTAATAATTTTCAGGTGAACATCCTGATCCTCAGAAATCTTTAAACCAAGTTTGGGTAACCATTTGTTGGATTCGGCATGTTGGATATTCATTTCATGTGTAAGCTGGACAAGCCAATTGTGAAATCCTATTATTCTGTGACAAAAGGTTTCTTAGTGAATTCCAAAATATAGAAGACTCATTCAATAGAAGTAACTATTAATATGATAGAAATAATATTTAATGAAAAACAGTGATTCATTTACAGATAATGAAAAAAGAATTATAACTTACATGTTTGAAGAACTTAGTGATAAATTAAAATGAGAAACTACAATTTTCCTGTTATATATAATAAATAGATGATACAACAAATCAGTGTTAAACTGACTTTGTCTATCTTAGTGCCTGAGGAATAATTTTTGATGTATGGTCCAGAAACAAAAAATTGCCTGTTAATACTTTGTTGGCACTCATTCTATTTATGTTCTTCTTTGTACAACTCAAAAATCCAACCATAATATTTCTTTATATTCCTAAAAAAAACCTTGTGTTTGTATACATAGAGGATCTCTCCAACATGTTTAAGATGCACCCATATGGCATTCCTCCAAATCACAATATTTCATTTAAAGAGGACAGTCAGTATTGTAAATGTATTTCATCAACATGTATTAGGAGCGCCAGGGCTCCCTCCGGTGTCCCGCCCAGCCGGCCCAGGGGCTGCCGCGGCCCGAGAGGCCCGGAGCCTGAGGGCGGCGAGGCGCGGGCGCGGGGGGGAGGTCACGGGCAGCGCCCCCGAGCGCGGCCGTAACGGTCGTGAGGAAGGAGCGGCGCGGCCCCTCGAGGTACGGAGCGGGACAGGCGGGGAGCGCGGGGCCCATCCCCCCGTGGGGCCCGGCCGGGCGCGCCTCGGCGCGGAGCTCCGCCGCCCAGAAGCCCGCCCGTGCCCGGCCGGGCGCGCCTCGGCGCGGAGCTCCGCCGCCCGGCCTCGGCCCGGGACGAGCCCCGTGTCTACGGGGGGTGGCGGCGAGGGATGGCCCGACCTCCTGCCGCGGCTCCGCGGGGGCTGGGCCTTGCGTTTGCGGCCGGCGGGACGGACTTCGCCAGACTTTGAATGCTTGAGAAGAAAACAATGGCATTTATATTACTTTCTCTTTAATTGGGTGCGGGTTGATAGATTTGCTGCAGTATTCCTAAAGAGGATGGCAACTCCTTATGTCCCTGTAGCTATTCCTGTAGGAAATTCTTCTTCGAATTTTACCACAAACAGAAGCCAAAGAAGTTCCTCTTTTGGAAGTATTACAACAAGTTCAAACTCTTCCAAAGGCCAACCAGAAGACTCCAATGTGGGTAAGTTACAAAAAGACAACAATGCCAGATCAAATGGACAGCAACTCATCTAACTGTAGCAGTCCCCTTATTAGGACTAAATTTACAGGTATAGAATCTTCCGCTGAATATTCTGCTAGGCCAGTAGAAAATGAAGAACAAAGTACAGAATCTGTGAACTGGGAAGAAAGACCCTCTACACCTACTATACTGGGTTATGAAGTGATGGAAGAAAGGGCTAAATTTACTGTATATAAAGTACTAATAAGAAGAAGCCCAGAAGAAAGCTGGGTAGTTTTCAGAAGGTATACAGATTTCTCTAGGCTGAATGACAAATGAAAAGAAATGTTTCCAGGCTTTCGACTGGCTCTTCCTCCAAAACGCTGGTTCAAAGATAATTACAATGTTGATTTCTTAGAAGACAGACAGTTGGGACTTCAGGCATTCCTACAGAATTTAGTAGTTCACAAAGATATTGCTAACTGCCTTGCAGTAAGAGAATTTCTTTGTCTTGCTGATCCACCAGGTCCATTTGATAGCCTAGAAGAAAGCAGGGCTTTCTGTGAAACTCTAGAAGAAACAAACTATCTATTACAAAAAGAACTACTTGGACGACAAAAAGAAGTAGAATAACTGAAGAAATTGTTAAATGAGAAACAACTTTATATAGACTCTATAGAGAACAGAATTAGGTTATTGTCTTTAGAACATGAAGAAACTCTTAGAATTTCAGGAGAAGGTGAATGTATCAGAAAGACAGACTCTTCTGCAATTGAAGCAGATCAAGACACCTTGGGTGAAAAAAACAGATCTGATAAAATTCCCAAGGTTGACAGGAGTGATTGTGAACCTGAAAATTCAGTAACTGAAGTGGAGGTAGCTGAAGTGGCCTATGCTGCTGAAGAAGAGTAAGAAATCAGCATCAGCTGCCATAATCTTTGGAGATTTAGCAATTTGGACTGGATTATGTATTAGCAAAAACTTTTTTCTAAAATAGAACAGTAGCTGTAAAGCAAAAAGGATGCACGTGTGAAATGTTTTACATAAATAAAATTGTAATTTATTGGCATAGGAAATATATTCAATGCTGCTTTTGATTTGCTTTTATCTAGTCTTTATATTTAATATATTAAAAAGGTCTGGTTAGGATTATATTACTCTAGACCCATATTCTTAAAATACTGTACATACATAATTATGATATTATTGCCAGTATGCTTTAAGCTCTCTATATATGTATATAACACACATATATAATCACCAATAATATTAGACAGGTGGAAATTTATTAATGTGTCAAACATATTTATTTCTGTCTTATACATTCTTTTTAATTGGTTAAAATAAGTTAATGGAATTTTTGAAATAAAAGAACTATTTAAATTAAAAAATAAACATGTATTAGACAAGAATATCAAGTTTGGGATAGAAATTTGCCTGTTTTATAAATCTATTAGCAAGTGGAAATAAAGATGAATTTGAAGTCTCAGGACTTGAGACATCCCAGATCAACCATTTACCTTGCCAATGCAAACTAGCACAATTTACTTAACTTCCCTGAATTTGACTTTTTTCTTTAATCTAAAAAAGGAAAGTATAGTCGAAAGTCTAACACCTTTTCAGATCTAGATTTGTGATTCTATTCACATGTGAATTAGACAAAAAAGGTATAGAAAGGTTAAATAAATTTAGTTGTCATGAAAAAGTCCAGATTTCGTATTTTGTTGAATTTTGATTTTTGAAAAGGTAAAAAGCAGTTGATAATTGCTCAAAGAACAAAGCAAACTCCACTTTTTTAATGTAAGAAAATGAAGGCTTTGGTCACTTTAGTTTTCATTGCTAAATGCAATGACAAAAAAGTGATAATTAGACCCTACTGAATGACAAGCCATCTTTCACCAAGTACAGTGGTAGGTTGAAAAACTTTAAAGTAGTTGAAGACAAATCATTACTTGTCTTCAGATTTGGCTAGAAAAACTGGATATTATCTTCTATTTTCCATTATAAAATGTCACCTTGGAAAGGCCAAGAAAGTGATATTCTATATAGCCTTTCTATATCCAAAGATATTGAAACAGAATTTTTTTATATTTAATAGCTTCTTTTGAACTTTTATTTTTCAAGAATTTTTTCTTCAAGAATATCCTGTTTTCTCAATAACTCCATTGAACAAAAAAAACTTTTCAGTGATATGTCTTACCATTTAAAAAAGAAAGAAAAAGTATTAATTTTTATCTGATTAATCCTACACATGTCTCTGTGTGTATTTGTGTGTGTATATGTGTGTATTTGTGCATCTTGTATACAAAATCATAATTAGCAAGTGCTGAAAAACAATCGTGCAGATGGGAAAGAGAACAAAAAATAAACAGAAATTACAATTGTCATTCTGCAATAAAAAATAGAGAATATACACCAGAAAGGTTTGGGATAAAGTGGGTATTGTAGAATAAATATTAATACATAAGGCACACAAACACTTATGTGACTAAATACACAGTCTGACAGACTTATAGCACATCTTCTAAACTTGTACTCTAATTTCTGTAATCCAACTTCTGTTTTCTTGTCATGGTTCATTAGGATTTCCCTGGAAGAACTGCTTCACATATTAACAGTCTTGTCATTTACAGTTGTCATTCACAGGTGTCAAATGATACTCTAAATATGCCAGAAAAGCCTACTAATTTTATAACATGTACCAACATATCCTCTAGGAAATTTGCCATATGCTTGGAACAGGTTGTACAGCCTAAATAGGAGCCATCATGCAAATCAAAGAGAAAGGTTTATATTAAATACAAGCAATACAATTAAAAAGAGAAGTTCTGATTTAATGTCACTTTCTAAAAACCATAATCGTTTATCACATAGCTCTGTGCTTCAACACTGTTCAAAAGGTCTTTTACTTATTCCAACTGAAACTGCTCTTTTTTTAACTCTTCACTCACTGGGAGGCAGTGTGATTAGTGAAAAGAGCAATGAGTTGCACATCAAAAGATCTGCTTCAAATATCTATTTTATCATATTTCTTACTACAAATCTTAATTTTCTCTGCTGTGAAATGAGGGAAAGGGGGTTTAGCTAGAAGACTAAGGGATTTTTTTTCAGCTTTAAATTCTACAATCCTGTAATATATATATATATATATATATATATATATATATATATATATATATATATATATATATATATATATATATATATGATTTGTCTCTGTTATTTCACTTTGAAAAAGAAATGACATAAATGAAGAACAAATAAATTTATCTAAAATGTTTGGGAAAGAATTTATTTAGAATGTCCCCTTGTCCCCTTGAAAAATGTGTAGAGCTACTTTATCAAAGTATTCTATTTGACAAGGCAAAAACTATTTAGTGTTGCCTTATGCATTTATAACCCTTGACGCAAAACTTATTTGTATGTGCTTAAGGAGTTTGACTCATATAGGGATAAGAGATAAAGTATTATTTCTTTTGTGTATGGCAAAATCCAATAAGATATTTTTCGTTTTTGTATCTTGGTTATTTTTTTTTTTTTTGTAATTTTCTCTTTTTAGGTGGATGTAACTTGGGCATGTATGTAGAGAGCAAGAAAGGAGGGACTGAAGATAATGCTAACAGATGAACGAATTCATTGTGGAAGAGAGAGGAAATCTCTTGAGTTTAGCATTAGAATCTAACAATTAATACAAGCACACATTTGTAGTAATAGCTGCATCCTTAGTAGTCACCATATTTTCATACAGTATAAAAATAGTAATGGAGAATGACTTAAAATACATGGTCAAGGGGTGACTAGGTGGCGTATTGGATAAAGCACTAGCCCTGGAGTCAGGAGTACCTGGGTTCAAATCCGGTCTCAGACACTTAATAATTACCTAGCCATGTGGTCTTGGGCAAGCCACTTAATCCCATTTGCCTTGCAAAAACCTAATATATGTATATGCATATATATATATATATATATATATATATATATGTATATACATGTTCAACATTCCATAAAAAAAAGAAATCCCGTTAAACTGATTAACTTCAAGAATTCTGGTGGGTTTTTTTGCTTTTGTTTCTTTTTGCTAAATTTGAAGGCAGGAAGGAAGGATTGAAAGAAAGAAAGGCAGAAAGGAAAAAGCAAAGAAGGAGGAGAATAATTATTTCCTAAGCATCTCTTATGTGTCATCACTGTGTTGAGAGCTTTACAAATATTATCTCATTTGATGCAAAAATCCATGGGAAGTACATACTATTATTCATCATATTTTGTATTTTGTCTAACAGCAGTGAACAGAGATCAAATATATTTTCAAGGATCACACAACTAATAAGTGTCTGTGGCTGAATTTAAATGTAATTCCTGGCATAGCGCTTTATCTTCTGAGCCATTAAGTATCCTATAGAATTTCACACCCTGAACATCAATATCAAATACTAATATTTCAATAGGCTAGACTGTTGAACTGAACCTAATAAGATGCAATGGATTATAGAAATGTAGTATAATATGAGACAATAAAATGGGGGGAGAAAAAATACATCTAGAATTTTTCATGGATTTCAAGTTCTCGAAGTATGGATTGGAGTCTACCTATACTATATTTTCAGAACGAATTCCATTTCAGATATGGGGCAGTGTAAAAGCATCAGTAGTTGTTTCTCACTCTGAGAATCTGCTTTTGTGTGCTGAGTGAAAATAGAAGGCAAACAGTTGATTTTTTTTTGTTTTAATTTTTTGGTTTCCTTACTTTTTCCTGTAATGAACTCCTTAATGCAGAGGACTCATAGGACAATCCAAGACTATTAATTAACCTTACACCAACACAAATGTATGAATATAAGGTTTTCACTTTGAAAATCTTTGTTCCAAGACTTAGACTAATTTACAAATTTTTTTTAGACTTTTTAACATCCCTTTGGAATGAGTATTTTTGCACTTTCCTTTTACAAATAATTATTATGTAACATTTCCTTTTCCAAGTAAATTGAATAAAAGACAAAAGAGAAAAAAAATACCCAAAATTCTTGAGCCAGGAATAGGACCTAGAAATGGTCATTTCCAGGTCACTTTGGAATAAACTCCTGAGGCATACCTCCTTAGTACATAATTATTTGGAATAACAAGACAATAGTGGGCATTCCCTCTCCTCTCTATTCCTTATTGATTTCTATTTCATGAGTTTTGTGTAAAGATAATACACACACACACATATATACATATAAGCATATCTACCCCTCCCCCTCAAAAGTAATAACTTCAAAAAATTTTAATATGGATCATTGTGCAATTGGGGTGAGATATATGGGTTCTATTGAAATGAAACCTGACAATAATGTATTGCACTAAGCAGTTTTATCATAGCATATTCTGTTTGATAAGAAAAAAAGATATTCACACTTTTTCCTCCTCTAGTACTATTATGGATATTATGGATGTTATTATGGATATATATTATTATGGATATATAAATATTGTGGATAACATAGAAGTTAAGAATATCAGAGTTGCAAAAACCTATAGAGATCACTTGTTCCAACCAATATTTAAACAAAAAAAATTTTTTTTCTTCATCATCCCTTAGAAGAGATCATTCAGTATGCATTTGTTGCTCTCCAATGGTGAGGACCCAATTTCCCTGAGGTAGCTTATTTCAATTTGGAATATCTGGTTTTTTTCACTCTATACCCAGTCAGAATGCATTTCTTGGCAATATTAGTCTTAAGTCTAGTTAGGTACCACTATATTGGAAAACACTTGTCACTCTTACTAGCTGTTGGCTGATATTTTTTTTTGTAGCCAAACATTTTGGTCCTCACAAAACTGTTGACTAGACAAAAAACTATACAGTTTTATGTTTATTTTTGTTTTTGGATTTTTGCAAGGCAATAAGCTTAAGTGACTTGCCCAAAGACACAGCTAAGCAAGCATTGTATCTGAAGTCAAATTTGAGCTCAGATCCTACTGACTCCACAGCTGGTGCTCTTATGTTTTGTTTTTGCAACAAAGAAGGTTAAAAAATATCATAGCTATCACATGGCTTACAGTTATACAAGGTTACAATATAAATATCTCAGAGGATTAGATTCAAAATTTATCATGATTTTTCTTCTTTCAAATCATTTTATTTATTCACTTTCTTTAATATTTCAAAAAGATATGATTTCAATCAATGTTGGTATATAGATTTTGGTACTTGGAATTGAAAGTGAGAAATATAATAGATGAAACTAATATGACACTTAAAATTAAGAATTATTTTATACCTGATATCTCAGTTGACTTATATAACACCTTTCACAGATAGCATTCTATGTATTTTTTAAATCAAGACACAGTGATTCACTGAGGTTTAGGTGACTAGTAGATGGTCATACAACTAGTTATCAGAGCCAGACATTAAACCAGGTTTTCTTTAAAATTAGTCCAATATACCATCTAAGTTTCATCAGGCCTCTCAGAAACAAATTATATCCAATTTTATTTTTAAAGTGATAATTTGAGGAAAAAGGATTCAAAAATGTTGATATAAGCAAATGGGAAATATAAGATTCCAGATTAAGTTTCATGCATTTTATGTTTTCTTTTCCTCTCCTATGCTTACTGAGCATTTAAAAACAAATTAATTAGAGAAAGAGGAGATTAATGAACTGGGTATGCAACTAAAAAAGCTAGAAAAAGAATAAATTAAAGATCCCCAATTACATACCAAATTAGAAATTGTAAAAATCAAGGGAGAGGAAAAATAAAATTGAAAGCAAGAAAATCATTGATCTCATAAATAAAATTGAGGTGGTTTTATGAAAAAAACCAATAAAATAGACAAACATTTGGTAGTCTGATTAAAAAAGGAACAAATATAACCAAGCTACCAGTATCAAAAATGGAAAGGGTGAAATAAGCACCAATGAGGAGGAAATTAAAGAGATAATTCAGAACAACTTTGTCAAACTGTATGCCAATAAAGTGGAAAACCTGAGTGAAATGGATGAATATTTACAAAAATACAAACTTCCAAGATTAACAGAAGAGGGAATAAATTATTAAAATAACCACATTTAAGAAAATGAAATTGAATAAACCATCAATCAGCTCCCTAAGAAAATATATCCAGGGGAAGCTAGGTGGCACAGTGGATAAAGCACTGGCCCTGGAGTCATGAGTACCTGGGTTCAAATCCGGTCTCAGACACTTAATAATTACCTAGCTGTGTGGCTTTGGGCAAGCCACTTAACCCCATTTGCCTTAAAAAAAACCCTAAAAAAATAGGAGAGCAAGGAGTTCTGCCAAACTTCTTTTTATGATACCAGCATAGAACTGATACCTAAACCAGGAAGAATCAAAACAGACAAATAAAATTTTAGACCAATCTCCCTACAGAATATTGATGCAAAAATCTAAACTAAAAATTATTACAGTGAGACCACAGCAAGTTATTACTAGCATAATACATTACAGTCAGGTAGGACTTATACCAGGCAAGCAGATATGGTTCAACTTTAGGAAAACACTCAACATAATTAAGTATAACAATAACAAAAACAACAGAAATCATATGCTTATCTCAATAGATGCTGAAAAAAGCCTTTGGTAAAATATAACATCCATTCCTATTTAAAAAAAACACTAGAAAGTTTAAGACTAAATGGAGTTTCCCTTAAAATAATAAATAGTATCTATCAAAAACCTTCAACAAATATTATATGTAATGGGAGTAAGCTCAGAGCATTTCCAATAAAATCAGGGCTAAAACAAGGATGCACATTACCACCATTACTATTCAATAAAGTATTAGAAATGCTACCCTGTAGCAATAAGAGAAGAAAAAAGAAATTGAACCAATCAAAATTGGCAATGAGGAAGCAAAACTTTCACTCTTTGATGAAAATATGATGGTATACTTAAAGCACCTGAGAAAATCATCTAAAAAAATACTCCTTGAAACAATTAACACATTCAACAAAGAAACAGGATATAAAATAAATCCATATCAATCAACAGCATTTCTATATATGAACAACAAAGACCAAGAATAAGAGATAGAAAGAGAAATTCCATTTAAAATAACTATAGACAACATTAAATACTTGGAAATCTACCTCCCAACACAAACCCAGAAATTGTATGATCACAATTATATAGCACTTCTTAATCAAATAGTCAGATCTAAATAATTGGGAAAATATCAAATGTTCATGGTTAGGTCTAGCCAATATAATAAAAATGACAATTCTACCCAAACTAAATTACTTATTCAGTGTCATACAATTCAAACTACCATAATTTGCTGAGCTAGAAAAAATAGTAACAAAATTCATCTGGAGCAACAAAAGGGCTACAATAGCAAAGGACCTGATGAAAAACAATGAAAAGAAAGGTGACGTAGCTCCACCAAATGTAAAACTATACCATAAATCAGCAGGCATCAAAACTTTAAGAAATAGAGTAATAGATCAATGGAATAGGAAACTTTCAAAAGAAGTTGCAGTAAATGACTAAAACAATCTACTATTTGAAAAACCCAAAGGCATCAGCTTCTGAGATAAGAACTAGCTATTTGACAAAAATTGTTGGGAAAATTGGATAATAGAATGGTAAAAAACTAGGCTTAGAACAACATCTCACACCCTACAAGATCAAAATTAGTATGGGATTTAGACATATGGCACTACAGATAAATTAATAGACCAAGAAATACTCTATCTATGAGATCTATGGAAAGGGGATACATTTATGACCAAGCAAGAATTAGAGCACATAATAAACTGCAAAATGAATCATTTTTACTAAATTAAATTAAAAAGGTTTTGCACTAATAAAATCAATGCTATCAAAACTGGAAAGAAAGCATAAAGATGGAACACAATCTTCGTAACTAGGAGTTCTAATAAAGGTATCATTTTTAAAATATATGGAGAAATGCATCAAATTTATTAGGTCACAATTCATTCTCCTATTGATAAATGGTCAAAGGATATGAATTTATCAGATTGGCCAAGATGAGAAATAGGGAAAATAATCAATGCTGGAGAAGTTGTGGGAGGATTGGGACATGGATGGATTACTATTGGAATTGTGAACAGATCCAACCTTTCTAGAGAGCAGTAGGGAGCTATGCAATAAAGCTGTTCATACCCTTTGACCCAGCAATTTCACATCTAGATCTATATCCAAAAGAAATTGCATAAAAAGAGAAAAGTCCTACGTGTTCCAAAATATTCATAGCAGCCCTCTTTGTATTGACAAAGAACTGGAAATTGAGGGGTTGTCCATCAATTGGGAATGGCCAAACAAGTTATGGTACATGAATACTAAGGAATACTGTAGTTTTATATGAAACCACAAATGATCAGATTCTAGGGAAGCATTGAATGACTTATGGGATCTGATGCTGAGCGAAGGGAGTAGAACCAAGAGAACAATGTACATATCAACAACATTGTCTGATGAACTAATTTGATGGAAGCCGCTCCCCTCAGCAGTTCAGAGAGGTAGGACAAGTGAATTAGACTAGCTATGGACAATATTATCCCCATCCAGAGGAATAGAAACAACAAACAAAAAAACATACATACACAAAAAAGCCAAGCCTTCAGAATATGATGAACAATTTATTTTTCATGTTTTTTTTTAAAGTTTTGCAAGGCAATGGGGTTAGGTGACTTGCCAAGGGTCACACAACTAATTATTACATGTCTGAGGCTGCTTTTGAACTCAGGTCCTCCTTACTCCAGGGTCGAGGCTTTGTCCATTGCATCACCTAGCTGCCCTGATGAACACTTTATAAAAGTTATCTCTTATGTATCTCTTTCCCTTAATCCTAAATCCTTATACTGACAATAACCAATACTAATTTGTAAACATGTTTATCAAAACATATATGTACAATGCCCACCTTAGTGTTTGCCCCTGAGGGGAGGGGGGGTGATAAGGCAGGGTGGAGGGAAGTTTTGTAACTTAAAAATATGCATGTGCATATGGATGAAAATTAATAAAGAAAAGGAAAAAAAGAAAATAATTAAAAAGTAAGAAAGAAATCAAGTCACTTTTAGCAATAGATTTCTGGAGCCAACGGTGATGAAACATAGACAAATTAGAAACAATTCACTTAAATAAATATTCGCCTCACATCCAATAAATCCTGACAAAATTTTATAATGTTGCTAACCATTCAGTCATTTGTGTAGATTTTATTTTTATAGGTTCTTGATTGAATTCTTATGACATTTTTCTTTCTTGCTCAGAAAAAAAGATTTATACTAGGGAAAAAAAGAGCAAATTGACTACATAAAGTAAAACTATAAATTCTTGAAAAGAAAATTATCATTATGCTTTGGATGTCAGATGGAAATTTAACATTAATTTATCTTGTCTAAATGAATTTCAGTGTTCTGCGGACTTTTATTCCACTTGTTTTCAATTAGTATAAATATACTACTCTAATAATAAGAAATCATCCTTTTTCTAGTTGTATAGATGGGTTAAGCTTTCAAACTCCTTTTTATATTTTTGCAGTTATTACACCAACTGGACATTATATAGAGTATATTTCAAGTTTAATCAATCACTTGTCCTTAATGCATTAAGCTTTTTTGAATATGACAGATGGAAACTATGGCTAAAACTTCTCATGCATAGTTATCTATTGATATTTTCAAAAATGTTAAGAATTCATATGGTTGTGTAGCAATTTATTAAAAAAATGTAGAGACTGATAAACTGGTGAGAAAATTTCAGTGCCTAAAACACTGAGTTATAAAATAACTCTCAATGGATAATACTCCTATGTTTGTTGCTTTAAAGGAAAAAATAAAAGGAAAGGTCTGAATGATTTTGGTTGCAATAATAAGTTCCAATATACTTATCCTTATTTAAATTCTTAATTCTACCTATCTGAATATGTAGCATTCTGATGCTAGAATAGTTCAATAGTATTTGGAGATAAGAAACAAAAGTGTTTTTTTTAATGTTTCATTTCCATAGGGGCTATTTTATATTTGGAATATTTTCAATTATGAAAATATATGTTCAGATTTTGCATGTTTCTTAGCATTCACTTACAAAGGAATAAATGGATGTATTAAATTAAATCTTTTAAAAAAATTCAGTGGGCTAGAAACCAAAGCATTTTAAATAATATTTTATTCCAGAAAATATTTCCAAATTATGATAAAAATTCTAATTAAAAAAACCTTTCAGTTCTAATTATCTCCCTGTCTTCCATCCTTCTTGAGAGGGCACAGAATTTGATTCTGATTATGGATGTGAAGTCATGAAAATAATTTCCATATTCAAAAATTTAAAAATAAAACAGAATAAGTAAAAATAAATTAAAAAGTATACTTTAATTTGTATTCAGAGTTTATCACTTCTCTCTTTGGAGAGAATTTTTCATCATTGGTCCTTTGGAATTCAAATGAACTGAAAAGTAGTTATTTACAGATGATATTTTCTATATACTGCTATACTGTGTAAAATGTTTTCCTGGTTCTGCTCATTTTTCTTTACATCAGGTAATATAAGCCTTTCCAGTTTTTTTCCACCTAAAACCATACTGATAATCATTTCTTTCCTTTTCTTTTTTTAAAGGTTTTTAGGATTTTTGCAAGGCAATGGAGTTAAGTGGCTTGCCCAAGGCTATGAAACTAGGTAATTATTAAGTGTCTGAGGCTGAATTTGTACTCAAGTACTCCTGACTCCAGGGAGGTTCTCTATCCACTGTGCCACCTAGGTACCCCTGATATAACTATTTCTGATAACATAATGACATCCCATTACAATTATAATTTATTCAGCAACATCGCAATTTATGGGCATTTTCTTAATTATAAATTCTTTTCCACCACAGAAAGAAAGCTTTAAAAATAATTTTTCTTTGCTTTGTTGTCTTTAGGTTATAGAACTAGTAGTTCTTTGTTAAAGGAAATATTTACCATTTTCCTTTGGTGAAATTTTATCTAATTTGATACGTGTGAGTTAATATTTCAGAGTTGTTTTAATTTGTATTTTCCTAATTAGTTCTGATTGAGCATTTTTTCATGTGACTATTGATAGATTTGATTTCTTTGGAAAATTGTCTATTCATATTATTGACCATTTATCATCTGGGAAATGGCTCTTAATTTTTATAAATTATTTCAGTTTGCTATATATTTGAGAAATGAAGTCCTTTCTTAGATACAAATCACTGGGTCTAGAAAGGAAAATAATTTTTTCTCAGCATGACATGGCATCTACAAAAAAATGGCATTGCATTAGAACATAAAAATCTCATAATAAAAAATAAAAAAGGAGAAATATTAAATCCAAGCTTCTCAGATTATAATAAAAATTGCATATAATAAAGGACTATGAAAAATAGACTAAAATTAATTGGAAACTAAATAATTCAATTATAAAGAATGAATGCATCAAGTGAAAAATCATAGAAGCCATCAATAATTTCATACAAGAAATAAAAAAGATGGCAGAATAAAGGCAGAAATTCCCATAAGCTCTCCCCCAGACCCACTTTAAATACTTTTTAATAGTGACTCTAACCAAATTCTAGAGTGGCAGAATCTACAAAAAAAGACTGAGTGAAACAATTTTCTAGCCTGACAACTTGGAAGAACCATGGAAAGAATCTGCTGCATTGGGGTTGGTAAGGACCCCCAACTTAGCCTTGGATCACATTGGAGCAAACTGGCTCCAGTCATCCAGGAAAAGTTTGTGGGTGCCTTGGTCCATGGGGATCTGTGGCAATGGGTTGGTTTCCAGACCTATCAGCCCAGGGATTGCCAAGGACAACTTGGAAGTGTCAGGGGGAAATCTCTGCCACATGAGAGTGAGAGAAGAATACAGTCCAGCTCAGACCTTAGCACAGTCCTGCCCCTGGGAATTAAGAGCAGGATTGGGAAGCCAACCAGCAGGGAGTCACACAACAACTTCTTCCAGAGCACTCAGTCCATGGACAATAAGAGAATCAGGGAAATTACAAGGGTTTCTTTGTTCTCTTGGGCAGGACTCTGTTGCTTTGCCCACAATCAGATCCAGGTCTCAGAAGCTTTCCTGCCATAGTGGAGCAGACACCCTCCTCACAGCTCCAGGGCTGTGAGGGGAGCTCTTGCGGTCAAACATAGACTAGAGCACAGGACAGGATAGCAGTCAGAGCTTCTCATAAGACCTCGATGGAACTGAAGTTCTGAGGGGCTTTCCCTGAAAACACCTGCAAATTAGGAGGGATTTAATGATGTTGTAATGCATGCATTCCTGCATGGGAAGAAGATAATGATAACTCATATGAACCTTCTTATTCATTAGAGCAGTTAGAAGGAGTATATATAAAGACACAGGAGAGATCTAAATATGAAGGTAAAAGATATTATGAAGATGGAGTCATTGGGTGATAAAGAAATGCACTAGGAGAAAGGGAAAGGAGGAGTAGAATAGACTATGATATTTCATGTTAAGAGTCAAGAAAAAGCTTTTGCAAAGGGGGCAAAGGGGAAGAAGGAGAGGGGGAATGAGTGAGCCTTCATTTTCATCAGAATAGATCAGAGAGGAAACAACATGCACACTCAATAGGGATTAGAAATCAATCTTACCCTAGAGGATAAAAGAAGGGAAAGGGATGGGAGAAACAGAACAGGGGGAAGGAAGGGGGTTGTAGGTGATTGAAGAGAGGGAAGATCCTGGGAGAGAGTAGTCAGGTCTAACACACATTTGAGGAGGGAGAAGGTGAAAGAAGAGAGAGAGAATAAAATAAATGGAGGTGGTGGAGAATAGGATGGAGGGAAATTCAACTAGCAATAGTAACTGTGGGAAAAATATTGAAGTAATTTCTCTGATGGACTTATGAGAAATAATCTTATTCATCCCAAAGAAAGAACTGATGGTTTCTGAATACAGACTGAAGCACATTTTTATTTTTCATTCTATTTTTCTTGATGTATTTCTTTCTTCATGTGGAGGGGAAATTAGATTTACTTCTGACAACATGACTATTGTAGTAATGTGGTTCATGTCTACACATTTTTTTCCAACTTAATATTTCATTGATTGTCTAGATTTAAGAAAGTGATAGAGAAAATGTTAATAATTCAGATGAAAGTGTCTTGCACATATTTTACTACCCTAGATACTTGACCAATATAAATTTAACAGAAATTCTGACTGAAAAGTTATTTCTCTTTCTTTTTCTTAGAAAAGATTTTATTTACTTTTGAATTTTACAATTTTCCCCCAATCTTGCTTCCCTCCTCCCAACCCCCACAGAAAGCAGTCTGTTAGTATTTACATTGTTTCCATGGTATGAATTGAACTAAATTGAATGTGATGAGAGAAAAATCATATTCTTAATGAAGAAACATAAAGTATGAGATATAGCAAAATTATATAATAACTTTTTAAAATGTTTTTGCAGATTCTCCTGACTCCAAGGGTGGTGCTCTTTCCACTGTGCCACCTAGCCACCCCGTATAACAACATTTTTTAAAGATAATAGTCTTTGGTCTTTGTTCAACCTCAACCTCCACAATTCTTTTTCAGTATACAGATGACATTCTCTATCGCAGATATACCAAAATTGTGCCTGTCTGTTGCTTTGTTGGAATGAGCAGTTCCATTAAGGTTGATCATCACTCCCATGTTGCTGTTAGGGTATACAATGTTCTTCTAGTCTGCTAATCTCCCTCAGCATCAGTTCATGCAAATTCTTCCAGGCTTCCCTGAATTCCCATGCCTCCTGGTTTCTAATAGAACAATCATGTTTCATCACATATATATATATACCACAGTTTGATAAGCCATTCACCAATTGAAGGACATTTACCCAAATTTTTAATTCTTTGCCACCACAAACAGGGCCACTATGAATATTTTTTGCACAAGTGATGTTTTTACCCTTTTTCATAATCTTTTCAGGGCATAGACCCAGTAGTGTTATTGTTGGATCAAAGGATATGTACATTTTTATGAACTTGGTGCATAATTACAAATTTCTCTCCAGAAAGGTTGGATGAGTTTACAGCTCCACCAATAATGTATCAGTGTCCTAGATTTCCAATAACCCTTTCAACACTGATCATTTTCCTTTCTGGTCATATTGGCCAGTCTGAGAGGTATGAAGTAATATCTCAGAGATGCTTTTGATCAATTTTTCATATGACTATGGATCTTTTTGATTTCATCATTTGTAATTTGCCTTTGCATATCCTTTGTCAATTAGGAAATAGCTCTTTTTTGAAAATTTGACTCAGTTCTCTGTATATTTTAGAAATGAGTTCATCATCAGAAATACTAGTTGTAAAAATTATTTCCCAGTTTACTACATTTCTTTTGAACTTGGTTCAGTGGTTTTATTGGTTCAAAAGCTTTTTAATTTAATGTAATCAAAAGATCTAATTTTTCCATTCAATTTGCAATTCTTTTTTATTTTTATTTTTATTTTTTAACATTTTAACATTCTATTTGTTTTCCAATTATATACAATAGTAATATGTACCCTTCATTTTTTTGCAAGGCTCTGAATTCTACAATTTGTCCTCCCTCCTCCCTTCCCTCTTCCCTCCACAGAAGGCTATCTGACAGTCTCTACATTGTTTCCATGCCATACATTGATGTAAATTGAATGTCATAAGAGTAAACATAAGAATTAACATAAACCCCCCCACTCCAAGAAGATGAGAAACCTCAAGAATAGAGAGAGAGAGAGAGAGAAAGAGAAAAAAATGTATTTCAGTCTTTGTTCAGATTTGAATGACTCTGTCTCTGGGGTGAGTTGCTTTCTTTGTCATAAGTTCACCAGAGTAGTTGTTTCAGTAGTTTTCCCTCAGTTGGTATTACTAGCTGTACCTCCATTCCATTTCTCCCCACTGCCATTTATTCTATTCTCTCTCTCTCTCTCTCCTTTCATCCTGGCCTTGTCCAAAAGTGTGTTGAATCTGAGTACCCTCTCCCTTGATCTTTCCTCTTTTTTATCACCTATTCCCCACCTTCCCTCCCCCCATTCCCCCTTATCCTGTCCTTTTCCTCCCATCCTTCTCCAGGGAAAGATAGATTTCCACACCCTATTAAGTGTGTATGTCATTTCCTTTCTGAGCCATTTCCTATGAGAATGAAGGCTCACTCATTCCCCCCTTGCCTTCCCCCCTCTATTCCATGGCAAAAGCCTTTTCTTGACTCTTATGTGAAATCTCTCAGCTTCTTCTTCATCTCCTTTTCCTTCCTCCCAGTACTTTCCCCCATCCCCCATTGACTCCAACCCTTTACCTCATCATACAATTATATTCTTCTCCTTCCTATGTCCTGTCTATATATGCTCCTTCTAACAGCTCTTAGAAATGAAAAAGTTCTTATGAGTTAACAATATCTTCTTCCCATGAAGGAATACAAACAGTCCAACTTCATCAAGTTCCTCATAATTAGTCCCTCTCTTCAATTCCATCTATAGTTCACCAGAATCCTGTACTTGGAGATCAAACTTTCTGTTTGGCTCTGGTCATCTCAATAGAAAAGTTGGAAAGTCCCCTGTTTCATTGAAAGTACATTTTTCTCCTGAAAGGGGATGTTCAGTTTTGCTGGGTAGTTGGTTCTTGGTTGTTAACCAAGGTCTTTTGCCTTCCAGAATATCATATTCCAGTCCCTACTAGCCCTTAATGGAGATGCTGCTAGATGCTGTGTAATCCTGACTATGGAGCCTCAGTAGTTGAACTGTTTGTTTCAGCAGCTTTTATAATTTTCTCTTTGGTTTGGGAGTTTTGGAATTTGGCTTTAATATTCCTGGAAGTTCTTATTTTGGGATCTCTTTCAGGGGGTGACCAGGAATTCTCTCAATTTCTATTTTACCCTCAGCTTCTATGATCTCAGGGCAATTTTGCTGTATTATTTCTTGAAAAATGAAGTCTAGGCTCTTCTTCTGATCACAGTTTTCAGATAGCCCAGTAATTTTTAAACTATTTCTTCTAGATCTGTTTTTGAGATTGGTTGTTTTTTCCAATGAGATATTTAACATTTTTCTAAATTTTGGCTTTTGGGCACAGTTTTATTTCTTTCTGCTTTCTTGAAAAGTCATCAGCTTCCTTTCATTCCATTTTGCATTGAAGAAGTTATTTTCTTCATAGAACTTTTTTAATCTCCTTTTCCAGTTGGCCAGTTCTGCATTTTAAGGCATTCTTCTCCTCATTTGCCTTTTGTATTGCTTTTTCTATGAGGTCTAAACTGGTTTTTAATGTACTATTTTCTTCAGGATTTTTTTGTATATCTTTCACCAAGCTTTTGATTTGGTTTTCATGATTTTTCTGCATTGCTCTCATTTCTTCTCCCAATTTTTCCTCCACCTCCCTTAATTGATTTTTTTTTAGGTTTTTGCAAAGCAGATGGGGTTACGTGGCTTGCCCAAGGCCACACAGCTAGGTAATTATTAAATGTCTGGGACCAGATTTGAACTCAGGTACTCCTGACTCCAGGGCCGGTGCTTTATCCACTGCGCCACCTAGCCCCCCCCCCCCTTAATTGCTTTTCAATGTCTTTTTTGAGCTCATCCATAGTCTGAGACCATTTTCTATTTCTCTTGGAGGTTTTGGATACAGAAACTTTTTTGTTTGTTTGTTTTCATCTGAGTATGTGTTTTGATCTTCCCTGAGAATAAAGAAATTATCTATGGTCAGACTCTTTTTTTTTCTGTTGTTTACTCATTTTCTCAGTCCAAGAAGAATTTACAGCACTTCCAAGTTTTTGGGGTTGCTTTTTTTTGGGGGGGGGACACCACTCTGGGACTTTTATTCCTCCAAGGTCTTATGCTCTCTAGTCTTTGCTGTGATATGTAAATGGCCACATCACTACCCTCTGCCCTGGGGTTATAAGGAGAGATCCAGCTTGGTTATTTAGTAAGGAAGCCTAAACTGCAATATCTGAGTGTAGTCAAATAGCAGAGTCCTACCCCAGAGAGAGTAGAGATCTCTACAGACTTCCCTTACCATCTCTGGGGGGGGGGGGTGCAGGAATCTTTCTCGCCATTCTTGCTGCAGATTCTGCAGCCGTGCTCCTCACTTCACACTCACTCAGGTGCAGCAGAGTTCTCTCACCACCCCTTTAAGCTGTTGCCTGTGATCTATGGACTGGGCTGTGCCATGGCTTTTTTTCCAATCCCCAGGCCTGGTGAAACATGCCTTTCCTGCCAAAGTTCTAAGTTATCTAAGAGTGGGAAAATGTATCACTCAGTTTTTCTGTGGGATCTCCTCCTCTAAATTTTGGCTAGAGCCATCCTTTGTTTTTTGGGGGTTTGGGGGTTGGAATTCCTGGGAAATGCTGCTTTCACACCACCATCGTGGCTCTGCCCCTTCAATTCTTTTTTTTTTTTTTTTTAGGTTTTTGCGAGGCAAATGGGATTAAGTGGCTTGCCCAAGGCCCCACAGCTAGGTAATTTATTAAGTGTCTGAGGCTGGATTTGGAGTTTTACAATTTTTCCCCCATTCTTGCTTCCCCTTCCACCCCATGCCCCACAGAAGGCATTCTGTTAGTCTTTACATTTGTTCTATGTTTACATTGATCTCAGTTGAATGTAATGACAGAGAAATTATATCCTTAAGGAAGAAAAATAAAGTATGAGATATTAAAATTACATAATAATATAACTTTTTTTCTAATTTGAAGGAAATAGTCTTTGGTATTTTTTTCAAAGTCCCTAAATTCTTTCTCTGGATACAGATGGAATTCTCCATTACAGATAGTCCAAAATTGTCCCTGGTTATTTCACTGATGGGATGAGCAAGGCCATCAAGGTTGATCATCACATCCATATTGCTGTTAGGGTGTACAGTGTTTATCTGGTTCTGCTCATCTCACTCAGCATCAATTCATGAAAACCTTTCCAGGCTTCCCTGAATTCCCATTCCTCTTGGTTTCAAATAGAACCATAGCATTTCATCCCATACATATATCACAATTTGTTAAGCCATTCCCCAATTGATGGACATTTACTTAATTTCCAATTTTTGCTACCACAAATAGGACTGCTATAAATATTTTTGTACAAGTGATGTTTTTACCCTTTTCCAACATCTCTTCAGGGTATAGACACAGCAGGGGTATTGCTGGGTGAAAGGGAATGTACATTTTGGTTGCTTTTTGGACATAATCCCAAATTGCTCTCCAGAAAGGTTAGATGAGTTCACAACTTCACCAACAATGTATTAGTGTTCCAGATATCCCACATCCCTTCCAACATTGATCATTGTCTTTTCTGGTCATATTGGCTAGGATGAGAGGTGTGAGGTAGTATCTCAGAGAGGCTTTAATTTGAATTTCTCTAATAAGTAATGATTTGAGAAATTTCTCATATGATTGTAGAGAGATTTGATTTCCTCAGCTGTAAATTGCCTTTGCATATAATTTGACCATTTTTTTTCAAATGGGGAATGACTTGTTTTTGTGAAAATTTAACTCAATACTCCGTATATTTAAGAAATGTGTCGTTTGTCAGAAATACTAGCTGCAAAAATTGTTTCCCAATTTACTACATTTCTTTTGATCTTGGTTACAGTGATTTTGTCTGTGCAAAAGCCTCCTAATTTAATGTAATCAAAATTATCTAGTTTGTTTTGAATGATGTTCTCTATATCTTCCTTGGTCATAAACTGTTTCTCTTTCCATAGATCTGACAGGCAAACTACTCCTTGATCTTCTCGTTGCTTATAATATTGATTTTTATGTCTAAATCCTGTATCCATGTGAAACTTATCTTTGTATAGGGTGTGAGGTGTTGGTATTATCTAAGTTTCTTCCTTACTAATTTCCAATTTTCCCAACAGTTTTTGTTGAAGAGTTTCTATCCCAATAGCTGAACTCTTTGTTTTTATCAAACAGCAGATTACTGTCATTATTTCCGCTATTGCACCTAGTTTATTCCACTGGTCCACTTCTCTATTTCTTAGCAAATACCAGACAGTTTTGAGGACTGATGCTTTATAATATCATTTTAGATCTGGTAAGGCTAAGCCACTTTATTTTGCACTTTTTGTTTCATTGAATCCCTGGAAATTCTTGACATTTTATTTCTCCATTTAAGTTAACTCAAAACTTTTTCTAACTCATTAAAGTAATTTTTTGGAGACTTGATTGGTAAGGCTCTAAAGAAGTAGTTTAGTTTTTGTAAAATTGTTATTTTTATTATATTGTCTGGACCTATCCACAAACAGCTGATATTTGTCCAGGTCTTTAAATCTGATTTAATTTGCATGAGAAGAGGTTTTTAATTATTTTCACAAAGTTTGTTAGTCTGCCTTGGTAGTTAGACTCCCAGATATTTTATTTTGTCTGATGATACTTAGGATGGAATTTCTCTTTCTATTCTTTCTGCTGTATCTTTCTCGTCATACATACATATATATGTATATATGCATATATATATATATATATATATATGTTGAGGCTTTATGAAGGTTTATTTTATATTCTGCTATTTTGCAAAAGTTGCTAATTATTTCTAGTAGTTTTTTTAGATAGTTCTTTGAGATTCTCTATGTATACCATCATGTCATCTGCAAAGAGTGAGAGTTTTGTCTCCTCCTACCTGATTCTAATTCCTTCAATTTTTTTTCTTTTATTGCTGAGGCTAACATTTCTAATAGAATATTGAATATTAGTGGTGATAATGGGCATCCTTTTTTCACCCCTGATCTTATTGACAATGACTCAAGCCTATCCCATTTGCATATAATGCTTGTTGCTGGTTTCAAGTACATACTGCTTATTATGCTAAGGAACAAACCATTTATTCATATGCTCTCCAGGGTTTTTGTTAGGAATGGGTGCTGTACTTTGTCAAAAGCTTTTTCAGAATCTATTGATATGATCATATGATTTCTGATAGGTATGTTATTGATTTAATTAACTATACTAACAATTTTCCTAATATTGAAACAACCCTCCATTCCTGGGATAATTCCTACTTGATCATAATGTATTATCTTAGTGATAACTTGTTGTAATCATTTTCCTAAGATTTTATTTAAGATTTTTGCATCCATATTCATCAGGGAGATAGATCTATAATTTTCTTTCTCTGTTTTACTTCTTCCTGGTTTGGGTATTAGGACAATATTGGTGTTATTGAAAGATTAAGGCAGAGTTTTGATTTCACCTATTTTTCCAAAGAGTTAATATATAATTGGGACCAATTGTTCCCTAAATGTTTGAAAAAATTCAATTGTGAATCCATCTGGCCCTGGCGATTTTTTCTTAGCGAGTTCCATAATGGCTTGATGAATTTCATTTTCTGAGATAGGGTTATTCAGGTTTTTAATTTCCCCTTCATTTAATTTGGGTAACATATTTTTGTAAACATTCATCCGTTTCACTTAGATTGTCAAATGTATTGGCATAGAGTTGGGCAAAATAATTCTAAATTATTACTTTAATTTCTTCCTCATTGATGGTGAGTTCACCTTTTTTTGTTTATGATACTAGCAATTTGGTTTTCTTCTTTCTTTTTTTAAGCAAATTGATCAGACTTATCAATTTTTTTTCATAAAACCAGCTCTTGTTTTTTTATTAGTTCAGTAGTTTTCTAGCTTTCAATATTATTAATTTCTCCTTTAGTGTTTAGAATTTCTAATTTGGTATTTAATTGGAGGTTTTTAATTTTTTCTTTCTCTAATTTGTTAGTTGCATATTTAGTTTATTGATTTCCTCTTTCTTTAATTTAATCATGTAAACATTTAAAGATATACTATATTCCCTGACAGTTATCTTCAGTGCATCACCTTGAGTTATATCATTGTTGTTATTATGTAGGATGAAAAAATTAATTTTCTAAAATTTGTTGTTTGATCCACTCCTTCTTTAAAATGATGTTATTTAGTTTCCAATTAGTTCTGGATCTATATCTCCCTGGCCCACTATTGAATATCATTTTTGTTGCATTATGATTTGAAAAAGATGTAGTCAATATTTCTGCCTTCTGCAATTGATCATTAGGTTTTTATGTCCTAGTACATGGTCAGTATTTGTGTAAGTGCCATCTACTGCAGAAAAAAAAGTATATTCCTTTCTATCCCCCTTCAGTTTCCTCCATAAGTCCATCATATCTAGTTTTTCTAACAATCTATTTAACTCCTTAACTTCCTTCTTGTTTATTTTATGATTTGATTTATCCAAATCTGAGAGCAGGAGGTTGAGGTCTCCCACTAGTCGAGTTTTGCTGTCTATGTCTTTCTATAGTTCTTTCAACTTGTCCTCTAAGAATCTGGATGCTGTCTCATTGTGCTCATACATATTTAGCATTGAAATGACTTTATTGTCTATGGTACCTTTTAGGAGGATATAGTTTCCTTCCTTATCTCTTTTAAGCTATCTATTTTTGCAACTGCATTGTCTGAGAGAAGAATTGCAGATTTTTTCACTTCAGCTGAAGCAAAATATATTTTGTTCCAACCTTTTACCTTTACTCTATATGCATCTCTCTGCTTCAAATGTGTTTCTTGTAAGCAGCATTTTATAGGATTCTTCTTTTTAATTCAGTCTACTCGTCACTTATGATTTAAGGGAGAGTTCATCCCATGCATATTTAAAGTTACAATTGCTAACTCTTTTTTGCCCTCCATGCTATCTTCCTTCTCTTTGTATTTTTCCACTTTTTTCCCTTTATACAAATTCCCTTGGGTTTTGTTTCTGAATATCGTCACCTTCAGTGTGTTTGCCCTCTTATATCATTCTGCCTCCCCTTTTCATCCCTTTCCTTTTCCCTTTTCCCTTTCTTCCCTTCCTTCTGTTAATTGCCCTTTTTTCTCCCCTATCCTCCCTCCCTTTTTCCACTTTTAATGCTTTAAAGGAAAGATAAGTTTCTTAACTTGATTAAGTATGTCTAAGTTAACTTTAAGCTAAGTCTGATGAGATAAAATTCAGGTGGTTCTCACCTCTTCCCTTCTTCCCCTCAGTTGTAATAGTTCTTTTGTACCTCTTCATGTAATATGATTTACTCCATTCAGTCTCCTTCCAATTTTCCTTCTCCTTATTGCCCCCTGTTTTAAGGTGGTATTGTTTTTAAAACATTCCGAGGCATAGAAAAGTTTTGAGTGTCCATCACTTCTGGCTATGTATATTCTCCCTAATAGATTTACAATTTTTAAGAGTTATGAGTCTCTTTCTCCCAAGTGGTTATATAGACACTTTCATCTTATTGTATAGTAGCTGTTTTTTTTTTCCTTTTCACGTGTCTCTTGAGCCTCCTATTTGATATCCAAATTTTCTATGTAGCTCTGGTCTTTTCATTGTGAAATCTTGGAAGTCTTCCATTTCTTTATATGTTTATCTTTTTCATTGTAAGAGAAGGCTCAGCTTTGCCAGCTAGTGGATTCTTGGCTGTATTACAATCTCCCTTGCTCTTTGAAATGTCTCATTCCAGGCCTTTCAATCCTTGAATGTTGTTGTAGCCAGGTCCTGTGTAATCCTTACTGTGGCTTCTTGGTATTTAAATTTTTTCTTTCTAGAGACTTCCCACTAAGATGGCAGATAAAAGACAGGCACAGTTCTAAAATCTACTGATCTTTCCCCATATAAGATATGAAACAAGCCTCTTAACAGAAGTACAATCAACAAAACTGAGAATGAAAAACCAGGAGAATGAACATTGACCTCAGGATTTGTCTTCCTCAGTCGTGGGTGAGTCTGGGCACAGAGGGTGGATCAGTTGAGGATCCACCTGATTAGCTGCAGGGTTGGAGCCTGGGCACCTGAGGGCTCCAAAACAGACCTGCTTGATCAGCTCCCAGTCTAGAGCCTGGTTGACTGCCAGGACTTTTGTCAACTCAGGATCAGAGTCATTGGTGTTGGTGTTGACCATCTGGAGCATGCCAACAGGGCTAGGGGGAGAGTTCTGGTGGACAATAGCTGCAGACATCATCCTTAGGGTCCTCTAGTCCAGAGGAACTCTGAGTACATGCCTTAATTTCACCTGAAGCCTCTTCCCAGAACAAAGTTACAAACAAACACAGACCTGCCCCAGGGATGGGTTTGTGAGAAAAAGAACCGCCTCAGCTGGCAATAGGGACAGTAATGACCTCACCCCAGGGTATAACCTACCATTCATTGAAGACATAAGTATTTAAAGCTTCAATCACTCCCTCCAGGCCAAGGGAAAAGGCTTCAATCAAGGTCACAGACAGTCCAGAAAAAGCAACAAGCACCCCCTACTTTCCAGTTGGAGATATTACACTCAGTGAGTAAAGCCTCTAGGAATCCCAACATCAAACTTTTGTGAACCAACCCTGCCCCAACACAAGCTCTTAGCAAAATGAAGAAAGGTCAGTGGAAAGGTGGATCCATAGAAAAATTCTTGGAAGGAAAAGACCTTGACTCAGAAAGACCTAAAAACCTCTCAGGAGAATATGATATGGTATCCAGCATAGAAAGATTTCCTTGAAGAAATAAGGAAGGAATTTAAAAATCAATGAAAAATTTGGAAAAAAGAGACCAAAGAGAAGATTAACACTTTGCAACAAGAAAAGAAATCATTGGAAATTACAATAGGAAAAACACAAAATGAGACTAATTCTCTCAAAACGTCAACTGGTCAAAGGGACAGCTCTTTCAAAAATAGAATTGACCAATTGGAAATGTAGTTGCAAAAGGTAAATGAAGAAAACTCTCTAAAACAAAAGAATGGAGACTGTGGAAACTACTGACTTCATGAGACAGCAAGAGCCTGTTAAACAAAACCAAACTTAGAAAAAAATAGAAGAAAATGTAAAATACCTCATCAGCAAAACCATTGACCTCAAGAATAGATTGAGGGGCAACCTGAGAATTATTGGTCTTCCTGAAAACATTGAAGAGAAAAAAGGCTTGGAATTAATATTATAAGTTCTAGCCCTGATATCATGGAACAAGAGGGCAAAACAGTTATTGAAAGAATACATCAATCCCCTCTGGAAAGAGATTCTAAAATGAAAACATTAAGGAATGTTGTGGCCAAATTCCAGAACTATCAGATTAAAGATAAAATCCTGCAAGCAGCCAGAAAGAAGCAGTTTAAATACCAAGGAGCCACAGAAAGGATTACACATGACTTGGCAGCATCAAGATTAAGGGATCAAAGGGCCTGGAATGAGATATTCTGAAGAGCAAGGGAGCTTGGAATGCAAGCAAGAATCCACTATCTTGCAAAGCTGAGCATTCTTTTTCAGGGGGAAAAGAGGGACAATGAAATGGAAGAATTCCAGCAATACCTGTTGAGAAGACCAGAGCTAAATAGAAAATTGGACAATAAACAGGAGGTTCAAGAGACAAATGAAAAGGTAAAGGGGATATAGAAAAAAAACTGCTATCCAATAAGATGAAACTGGCTATATCCCAGCATGGGGAAAAAAATTCTCATAATTCTTGAGAATTGTAACTCTAACAGAGAGAATATACCTAGCCAGAAGTAATGGACACCCATTATTTATCGTTGATACTGTTATCCAATGGAATGAAACTGGTTATAACCCTTCTTGGGAAAAAGACTCTAGGTTAAACTCTTAAGAACTGTAGCTCTATTAGATAGAATATACTTAGCTAGAAGTGATGAATATTCAGATAGAATAACTCAGAATGATTTAAAAACACCTCCTCCTTAAAAAGGGGGACAGGAAGGAGACAGGAGGATGGAGAGGATTGAATTGGCGTATATCTCATTACATTAAGAAGTACAAAAAACCTAGGGGTAATGGGGGGGAGAAGAGAGGAGAAGAGAAGAACCTGAATCTTCCTCTCATCAGACCTGGCTTAAAGTTAACTAACACACATATTCAGTTAACTTAAGAAACAACTTAGCTTTCAATTATTAAAAGGGGGAAAAGGCAAGGGAGGGGATGGAGAAAGGGAGGGGGAAGAAAAACCTGAACTAACAGAAGGAAGGAAAAGGAAAAGGGAAAAAATGAAAGGGGGAAAAGGGGAAGGGGTGGGATATAGGAGGGCAAACACACTGAAGGGGGTGCTATTCAGAAACAAAATACTGGAGAATACCTATAACAGGAAAAATACAGAGGGAAGATAGCATGGAGGGCAATAAAGAGTTATTAATTATAACTATGAATGTGAATGGAATGAACTTTCCCTTAAAACTTAAGTGAATAGAGTGGATTAAAAATCAGAATCCTACAATATGCTGCTTACAAGAAACTCATTTGAAGTAGAGAGATACATATAGAGTAAGGTAAAAGGTTGAAGCAAAATATATTTTCCTTCAGCTGAAGTGAGAAAAGCAGGGGTAGCAATCCTTATCTCAGACAAAGGAGCTGTAAAAATAGGTAGCTTTAACAGAGATAAGAAAGGAAACTATACCCTCCTAAAGGGTACCACAGACAATAAAGTGATTGCAATACTGAATTATATATGCACCCAATGATATAGCCTCCAAATTCTTAGAGGAGAAGCTTAATAAATTACAGGAAGCCATAGACAGTGGTGGACCTCAACCTCCCACTCTCAAAATTAGATAAATTAAATCATAAAATAAACAAGAAAGAAATTAAGGACATAAATAGATTGTTATAAAAACTAGATATGATAGACCTATGAAGGAAATTGAATGGGTTTAAAAAGGAATATACCTTTTTCTCTGCAGTACATGTCACTTATACAGAAATTGACCATGTACTAGTCCACAAAAACCTAATAATCAACTGTAGAAAGGCAGAAATAGTGAATATGTTTTCCTCAGCTCACAATGCAATAAAAATCATATGTAACAGTGAGTCAGGGAGATGTATACCCAGAAATAACTGGAAACTGAATAACTTCATTTTAAAGAATTAGTGGATCAAACAACGAATTATAGAAAGAATCAATTATTTTATCCTAGTTAATGACAAAAATGAAACAACAATCAAAAACCTATGGAATTCACTCAAAGCGACTATCAGGGGATAAAATATATCTTTAAATGCTTACATGAATAAATTAGAGAAAGAGGAAATCAATGAACTAAATATGCAACTAAAAAAATTAAAGAAAAAAGTAAAAATCCCCAATTAAATATCGAACTAAAAATTGTAAAAATTAAAGGGGAAATTAATAAAAGTGAAAGCAAACAAACTGAATTAATAAGTAAATCCAAGTGTTGGTTTTATGAAATAAAAACAATAAAATTGATATGCCTCTTGTCAATTTGATTAAAAAAGGAAGGAAGAAAACCAAATTGCCACTATCATAAATGAAAAAGGTGAACTCACTACCAGTGAGGTGGAAATTAAAGTAATAATTCAGAATTATTTTGCCCAACTCTATGTCAATCAATTTGACAATCTAAGTGAAATGGTCAAATACTTACAAAAATACAAGTTACTGAGGTTAAATGAAGACATAAAATATCTAAACAACCCTATCTCAGAAAAAGACAAGCAAAAAGCCATCATTGAACTCCCTAAGAAAAAAATCTCCAGGGCCTGATGAATTCACAAGTGAATTCTACCAAACATTTAAGGAACAATTGCTTCCAATTCTATATAAACTCTTTGGAAAAATAGGGGAAGATGGAAATCTGCCTAACTTTCTATGAAACCAATATAGTGCTGATACCTAAACCAGGAATAATTAAAGCAGAGAAAGAAAATTATAGACATATCTGCCTGATGAATATAGATGCAAAAATCTTAAATAAAATCTTAGCAAAGCAATTACAACTAGTTATCACTAGGATAATACATTTTGTTCAATAGGATTCATCCCAGGAATGTAGGATTGATTCAATATTAGGAAAATTGTTAATATAATTAATTATATCATCAACAAAACTATCTGAAATTATGTGATTATATCAATAGATGCTGAAAAAGCTTTTGACAAAATACATCACCTATTCCCACTAAAATCACTAGAGAGTGTAGGAATAAATGGACTGTTCCTTAGAATAATAAGCAGTACCTTCTAAAACCATCTACAAGCATTATACTCATTTGGTAGAGGCATTCCCAATAAGATCAGGGTGAAACAAGGATGCCCATTATCACCAGTACTATTTAATATTGTATTATAAATGTTAGTTTCAGCAATTAGAGAAGGAGAGGAAATTGAATGAATTAGAATTGGGAATGAAGAGACAAAACTCTCACTCTTTGCAGATGACATGGTAGAGAATCCCAAGAAAATATCTAAAAAAACTACTGGAAACAATTATCACTTTTAGCAAAGTTGAAAGATATAAAATAAACCCTCATAAATCTACTTTTCTGTATATGACTAGCAAGATACAGCAGGAAGAGCTAGAAAGTGAAATCACATTCAAATTAACATCAGACAATATAAAATGCCTGGGAGTCTATTTGCCAAGGCAGACTCAGAAACTTTTTGAAAACAATTATGAAACAGGTCTCACACAACTTAAATCAGATTTAAATAACTGGGCAAACATCAACTGTTCATGGATAGGTCAAACTAATATAATAAAAATGACAATTCTACCAAAACTAAATTACTTGTTTAGTGCCCTACCAATCAAAATTCCAAAAGATTACTTTAATTAATTACAAAAAAATTGCAAGTAAATTCATATGGAGTAATAACAAGTCAAGAATTTTCAGGGATTTAATGAACAAAAGTGCCAAATAAGGTGGGTTATCCCTACCTGATCTAAAATTATATTATAAAGCATCAATCATCAAAACTGTCTGGTAATTTTTACAAAATAGAGTGGTGGACCATTGGAATAGACTAGGTACAATAGCCGGAAACTATTATAATACTCTGTTGTTTGAGAAACCCAAAGAGCCCAGTCATTGGGATAAAAACTGCTGGGAAAATTGGAAGTTAGTAATGAAGAAAATTTTATTAGGCCATCACCTCACACCCTATAACAAGATAAGATCCAAATGGATACAGGATTTAGACATAAAAAACCTATAGTATAAGCACACTAGAAGATCAAGGACTAGTTTACCTGTCAAATGTATGGAAAGGGAAGCAATTTATGACTAAGAAATAGATGGAAAACGCGACTCAAAAGAAACTAGATGATTTTGATTACATTAAATTAAAAAACTTTTGCACAGACAAAACCACTGTAATGAAGATCAAAAAAAATGTATTAAACTGGGAAACAATCTTTACAACTAATATTTTTGACAAAGGACTCATTTCTAAAATATACACAGAAATGAGACAAACTTAAAAAAATTGATATTCCCCAATTGACAAATGTCAAAGTATATGCAAGGGCAATTTTCAGATGAAAAGATCAAAGTAATCCATAGTCATATCAAAAATTTCTCTAAATCATTACTTATTGGAGAAATGCAAATTAAATCTTCTCTGAGGTACCACCTCACTTCTCTCAGACTGGCCAATATGACCAGAAAGGACAATGATCATTTTTAGAAGGGTTGTGGGAAATATGGGACACTATTACATTTTAAGTGGAACTGTGAACTCATCCAACATTTCTGGAGAGAAATTTGGAACTTCATCCAAATGGCAACAAAAATATGCTTATCCTTTGATACAGCAATACTACTACTGGGTCTATACCCTGAAGAGATGATTAAAAAGGGTAAAAACATCACTTGTATAAAAATATTCATAACAGCCCGGTTTGTGGTGGTGAAAGATTGGAAAACAAGTAAATTTCCTTCAATTTGGGGAATGGCTTAACAAATTGTGGTATTACGTATGTCATGGAACACTATTGCTCAGTTAGAAGCCAGGAGGGATGGAAATTCCAGGATTTGCATGAACTGATGCTGAGTTAAATGAGGAGAATCAGAAAACCACTGTATGCCCTAACAGCAACTTGGGGGGCAATGATCAACCTTGATGGACTTTCTCATTCCATTAGTGCAGCAGTCAGAGACAATTTGGGGCTGTCTGTGATGGAGAATATCATCTGTATCCAGACAAAGAATTGTGGAGTTTGACCAAAAACCAAGGACTATTACCTATAATTTAGGAAAAAAGCCTGATATTTTAATGTCTGATCTTACTATTTCTTATCTTTATGTTTCTTCCTTACAGATATGATTTCTCTCTCATTGCATTCAATTTGGATTAATGTATACCATGAAAACAATGTAAAGACTGGCAAATTGCCTTCTGTGTGTAGGAGGGAAATAAGATTAGGGGAAAAATTGTAAAATTCAAAATAAATAAATCCTTTAAAACTTTTTTCTTTCTGGCTGCTTGTAGATTTTTTTTTTTATCTGATAGTATTGGAATTTGACCACAACATTACCTGGTGCTTTCATTTTAGGATCTCTTTCCAGAGAGGCTTGATATATTCTTTCAATAGTGATTTTGCCCTCTGGTTCCATGATAGCAGGGCAATTTTCCACCACTACTAAATCCTGTAATATTAAGCCCAGGCTTTTTTCTCCTCAATGTTTTCAGGAAGGCTGATAATTCTCAGATTCTCCTGGATTTATCTGTTCTCTAGGTCAGTGGTTTTGCTGCTGAGATATTTTACATTTTTTTATGTTTTGTTGATCTTTTGATTTTGTTTTACACAATTTTGTTGTCTCATGAAGTCATTAGTTTTTGCCAATTCTTTTTTTTTAAAAAGAAGATTTTTTCTTCCTGTATCTTTTGCAACTCCTTTTCAGTTGGTCCATTTTATTTTTCATCAACTTTTCTATTTGCCCAAATGTAGTTTTGAGAAAATAGTTTCCTTTTTGCATTTGTCCAATTGAAGATGTGAGTGTTAGTCTTATTTTGTATTTTTCAAGTTGTATTTTCCAAGGATTTGTTTTCTTGTAGCATAATGTTAATTTTCTCTTGCAATGTGTTAATTTTCTCTTGATTTTTCTTTTTTTTTTTGCCAGTGTTTCCAGTTGAGTTTTAAACTCCTTCCATATTTCTTTAAGGAAGTCTTTCTGGGCTGGAGACCAATTCATATTCTCCTCAGCAGTGCTAGATCTCTCTGGGTTAGAATCTGTCTCTTCTAAGTATTTCTCCATGGACCTGCCTTTTTTCTCTGGCCTTTTTTCATCTTCTGTTTTGTGTGTGTGTGGGGTGGGGGGCGGGCTGCACTGGCTCTCAGAGGTTTGCTTTTGAAGATCCTAGAGGCTTTGTTCACTTGGCTTAGCAATTCCCAAGGTCAAACAGTAGGGGGTATTGGTTTCTTTCTCTGTAGTGAGGTCCTCAGTAGCAGGGTCTGAGTTGACTTGAACACTGGGCTGGGTCCTGGGGGAGGGAGTTAATTTCTTTCTTTTGAGTGAACTGTCTTGCCCTGAAGGGGTGGTGGTGAGGGTTGTTTATTGTTTGTTCTCAGCAATGGGCTCTGCTGAAAGTATGGAGCTCAGGTCCCTGGCACAGCTGGCTGTTATCCAGGCATCCTCTGAAACTCTCTGCTGGAACTCATCCTTCTGTAGCTCCTCTCCCCACAGCCAACTCCACAGCTAATATTTGTTCTCAAACCTGCCACTCACCGAAGTTTCTATGGCTGAGACTGGCTCTCTGGCTTTCTCCAGCTGTTGTGCCCCCACTGATCCTCTGCTCTCAAATCCCAGTTAACTCACAGTCCCCTGAGACAGACCTTCTTGGTAGGTGTTCTTCTCTTAGCTTCTCTTTCTGGGTTTTGTTGATCGAATTTCTGTTAAGAGATTTTTCTCATGTTATTTCTGAGGTGGAAAGGGAGAGCACCTATCACAGGGGCTGTCTTTTCACCATCTTGGCCAGAAGTTTATCCAGTTTTTTAAATTGATGTTCTCCAACTCTTCCTTGGTCATAAACTACTTTCCTTTCCATAGATCTGAAAGGAAAGGTACTCTTTGATCTTCAAGTTTGCCTATAATTTTTTTTTTTTATGTCTAGAGTCTGTATCCATTTTGATCTTATCTTGGTATAGAGGATTAGATGTTCATCTAATCCAAGTTTCTTCCATACTAGCTTCCAATTTTCCTAACAGTTTTTTTTTTTTATCAGACAGATAGAGTTTCTATCCCAATAGCTGGACTCTTTGGATTTATAAAACTGCAGATTACTATAATGATTCTGCTATTGCACCTAGGGTATTAAACTGATCCACCAATCTATTTCTAAGCCAATACCAGAAAGTTTTGATGAATGATGCTTTATTATATAGTGTTAGATCTAGTAGGGCTAAGCCACCTTCTTTTGCACTTTTTTTCATTAATTCCCTGGAGATTCTCAAATTTTTATTTCTCCAGGTGAATTTGCTTAAAATTTTTTCCAACTCTTTCAAATATATTTTTTTAATTTTGATTGGAAGGGCACTAAACAATAGTTTAATTTTGGTAGAATTTTCATTTTTATTATATTAGCTTAGACTATCCATAAGCAGTTGATATATGCCCAGTTATTTAAATCTGATTTTATTTGTGTGAGAAGTGTTTTGTAATTGATTTCAAAAAGTTTCTGAGTCTTCCTTGGCAGGTAGACTGCCAGGTATTTTATATTGTCTGAAGTTACTTTGAATGGGATTTCTCTCTCTAGCTCTTTGGCCTGCTAGTCATATATAGAAATGTTGAAGATTTATGAGAGTTTATTTTATATCCTGCAACCTTGCCAAATTTGCTAATTATTTCTAGTAGTTTTTAAGATGATTTTTTATGATTCTTTGCTATACCATTATGTCATCTGCAAAAAGTGAGAATTCTGTCTTCTCTTCCTTCCCTATTCTAATTCCTTTGATTTCATTTTCTTTTCTTATTGCTGAAGCTAACATTTATTTTTTAAAAGATTTCATTTATTTGAGTTTAACAAGTTTTCCTCTAATCTTACTTCCTTCCCCCATCCCCCACCAAAGGCATTCTGTTAGCCTTTACATTGATCCAAATTGAATGTGATCAGAGAGAAGTCATATCCATAAGGAAGAATCATAATGTATAAGAGATAAGAAGATCAGACAATAAGACATCATTTTTTTTTCTAAATTAAAGGTAATAGTCCTTGTATTTGCTCAAACTCCACAGTTCTTTCTCTGGATACAGATGGTATTCTCCATCACAGACAGCTCCAAATTGTCCCTGATCGTTGCACTGATGGAATGAGGAAGTCTATCAATGTTGATCATCACCCCCATGTTGCTTTTACGGTGTACAATGTTTGTCTGGTTCTGCTCATCACACTCAGCATCAGTTTGTGCAAGTCCCTATAGGCTTTCCTAAATTATCAACCCTCCTGGTTTCTAATAGAATAATAATGTTCCATGACATAACTATTCCACAGTTTGTTAAGTTATTCCCCAATTGAAGGACATTTACTCAATTTCCAATTCTTTGCTACCACAAAGAGCTATGAATATTTTTGTACAAGTGATGTTTTTACCTTTTTTCATCATCACTTTAAGCTATAGACGGAGTAGTGGTATTGGGCATCCACATTTTTGTTGCCCTTTGGGCATAATCCCAAATTGCTCTCCAGAAAGGTTAGATGAGTTCACAGTTCCCTCAACAATGTATTAGTGTCCCAGATTCCCCACAATCCTTCCAACAATGATCATTGTCCTGTCTGGTCATATTGGCCAGTCTGAGAGGTATGAGGTGGTACCTCAAAGATGTGAAGTTAGTATTTCCTTTTTTTTTCATTTTTTTTGTAAGGCAAATGGGGTTAAGTGGCTTGCCCAAGGCCATATGGCTAGGCAATTATTAAGTGTCTGAGACAGGATTTGAACTCAGTTACTCCTGACTCCAGAGCCAATGCTCTATCCACTGCACCACCTAGCCTTCCCTGAAGCAAACATTTACAACACAATATTGAATAGTAGTGGAGTTAATGGACATTCTTGTTTCATCCCTGATCTTATTGGGAATGGCTCTAACCTATCCCCATTGCATTTAATGCTTTTTGATGGTTTTAGATAGATACCGCTTATTATTTTAGGGAACAATCCATTTATTACTATGGTCTCTAGCATTTTTACAAGGAATAGATGCTGTATTTTGTCAAAAGCATTTTCAGCATCTATTGATACAATCATATGATGAATGTTATGATATAATTAATTATATTGTCAGTTTTCCTAATATTGAACCATTGAGCCTAATATTGAACCATTGAGCATTCCTGGGAGAAATTCTACTTGGTCATAATTTATTATCCCAGTGATAACTTGTTGTAGTCATTTTGCTAATATTTTATTTAAGATTTTTGCATCTCTTTTCATCAGGGATATAAGTCTTTAATTTTCTTTTTCTTTTTTTAACTCTATGTGATTTAGGTATCAGCACCATAGTGGTGTCATAGAAAGAGTTATGCAGAGTTCAGTCTTAACCTATTTTCCAAAGAGTTTATATAGAATTGGAATCAAACTTTGATAGAATTCACTTGTAAATCCATCTGGCCCTGGAGATTTTTTCTTAGGGAGTTCAATAATGGATTTTTGAATTTCTTTTTCTGAGATAGCCTTATTAAGGTATTTAATTTCCTCTTTATTTAACTTTGGTAACTTATATTTTTGTAAATAATCATTAGATTATCAAATTAATTGGAAAAGAGTTTGGCAAAATAATTCCAAATAATTATTTTAATTTTCTACTCTTTGGTGGTGAGTTCCCTTTTTTCATTTATGATACTAGCAATTTGGGTTTCTTCTTTCTTTTTTTTTAACCAAATCGACCACAGGTTTATCAATTTTATTGTTTTTTTTTTAATAAAACCAGATCTTGGTTTTATTTATTAGTTCAATAGTTGTCTTGCTTTTGATTTTATTAATTTCTCCTTTAATGTTTAGAATTTCTAATTTGGTATTTTATTGGGGGTTTTTAATTTGTGTTTTCTCTATTTTTTAGTAGCATTTATAGTTCATTGATTTACTCTTTCTCTAATTTATTCATATAAACATTTAAAGATATAACGTATCCCCTGACAGTCTCCTTAACTGTATCCCATAGGTTTTGGTAGGTTGTTTCATTATTGTCATTATCTAAGACAAAATAATTAATTATTTGTAAAATTTGTGGCTTGATTCACTCATTCTTTAAAATGAAGTTATTTCATTTCCAATTAGTTTTGAGTCTATCTCTCCCTGGCCTATATTGCATGTGATTTTTATTGCATTATGATCGGAGAAAGATGTATTCACTATTTCTACCTTTCTGCAATTGACTATTAGATGTTTATGCCCTAGTACTTGGTAAATTTTTGTGTAAATGCCATGTACTACAGAAAAGAAAGTATATATATTCCTTTCTATCCTCATTCAGTTTCCTTCATAATTCTATCATGACTATGTGTTCTAACAATCTATATACCTTATTAACTTTCTTCTTGTTTATTTTATAGTCAGATTTATCTAAATCTGAGAGTGGGTGTTTGAAGTCTTTCATTAGTAGAGTTGCCTACATCTTCCTGTGAGCCCTTCAAATTCTCCTCTAAGAATTTGAATACTATACCATTGGGTCCATACATGTTTAGTATTAAAATTACTTTGTTGTCTATGGCACCTTTTAGGAGGATATAGTTTCCTCCATTATCTCTTTTAAGGCTATCTATTTTTGCAGCTACTTTGTCTGAGATAAGGATTACAACCCTTGCTTTTTTCACTTCAGCTGAAGCAAAATACATTTTGTTCCAACCTTGTACCTTTACTCTATATGTGTCTTTCTGCTTAAAATGAGTTTCTTATAAGTAGCATATTGTAGGATTCTGTTTTTTAATTCACTCTGCTATTCCCCTACCTAAGGGTGAGTACATCCCATTCACATTCAAATTTATAATTGCTCTTTATTGCCCTCCATGTTATCTTCCCTGTTTATATTTCCCCCTTTTCCCCCTTTATCCATAGTCCCTGGTGTTTTGTTTCTGAATACCACCACTTTGGGTGTGTTTGATCTCCTATATCCAACCCCCCTTCCCTTTTTGTACCCCTTTCCCCTTCTTCCTTCCCTACCTCCCATTGGTTCCCTTTTTCCTCCCCTTCTCCTTTTCCTGTTTTAACATTTTAAAGGTAAGATAAGTTTCTCAACTTAACTTAGTATATGTAAGTTAATTTTAGGCCAATGTGATGAGAGTAAAATTCAGGAGGTTCTCATTTCCTCCCTTCTTCCCCTCTATTCCTCTATTCCAATACTTCCTTTGTACCTCTTAATGTAAAGAGATTTACCCCATTCGGTCTCTTCTATCCTCCTATTTCTTTACTGTCCTCCTTTTTAAGGAGGTATTGTTTTTAAATCATTCTGTCTGAGTCTCAGCAGGGTCATGATTGTCCATCTCTTCTGGCTAAGCATATTGTCACTAATAGAATTGCAATTATCTAGAGTTCTTTGTGTTTTTCTCTCAAGTAGGGTCAGAGCCAGTTTCTAGAATAAGTCATGAGTATCCATCTCTTATGGCTAATTAAATTCTTTCTAATAGAGTCATAATTCTCAAGAGTTATTAAAGTCTCTCTCAGGTAGGGATATAGACAGTTTTGTCTTATTGGATAACACTTTTTTTCTTTTTTTACCCCCCCCCCACTTTTTTTCCCTCCTTTTCATGAGTCTCTTGTTGAAGTCTGAATTTTCTATTTAGCTCTGGTCTTTGCATCAGGAATTTTTGGAATTCTTCCATTTCATTAAATGTCCATCTTTTCCCCTGAAAAAGAAGACTCAGCTTTGAGGGATAGCAGATTCTTGGTTGCATTCCAAGCTCAGGCATTCTTTGGAATATCTTGTTCCAGGCCCTTTGATCCCTTAATGTTGATGCAGCCAGGTCTTGTGTAATCCATACTGTGACTCCTTGGTATTTAAATTGTTTCTTTATGGCTGCTTGCAGGATTTCCTCTTCCCCCTGATAGTTCTGGAATTTGGCCACAATATTACTTGGCTTTTTCATTTTGGGATCCCTTTCCTGAATGAATTGAAGTAGTCTTTCAATAACTATTTTTTCCTCTGGTTCTATGACATCAGGGCAGTTTTCCATTACTAAATCTTGTAATATTGAGACCAAGCTTTTTTTCTCTTCATTGCTTTCAGGAAGACCAATAATTTTTGTATCTTCTCAATCTATTCTCGAGGTCATTGGTTTTGCTGATGAGGTATTTTACATTTTCTTCTATATCTTCAATTTTTTGGTTTTATTTAACAGATTCTTGTTGTCTCATGAAATCATTGGTTTCCACAGACTTCATTCTTTTTTAGAGAATAATTTTCTTCTTTTACCTTTTTGCAACTCCTTATCCAATTGATCAATTCTATTTTTGTAAGAGTTTACCATTTGATGAATTGATGTGTTTTCTTGTTGCAAGGTGTTAACCTTTTCTTTGGTTTCTTTTCCCAAATTTTCCAATTGATTTTTAAATTCCTTCCTGATTTCTTCAAGGAAGTCTTTCTCTGCTGGAGACCAAATCATATTCTCCTCAGAGGTTCTTGTTCTCTTTGAGATAGGGTCTTTTCCTTCTAGGAATTTTTCTATAGACCCTACTTTCCACTGGCCTTTTTTCATTTTCCTAAAATCTTTTGTTGCAGGAAGGGCTAGTTCACAGATGTTTAGTGTTTGGATCCCTAGAGGCTTTACTCATTGAGTTTAGTAATTGAAAGTGGGCTGGCCAGTAGGGAGGTTGCTAGAGGTTTTGCTCACTGAGTGTAATAACTCTACCTGGCCAATAGAGGGTGATAGAGGCTGGAACTCCCCCTTCAGCCCTTCTGGTAAGCCCTAGACCATGAGTCTCACAGCCAAAGCCTCTGCTCTTCAGTTGTTTTTTGGAGGGGTTCCCACAGAGAAAACCTTCATGGCTGAACTTAGGTTAGTCTGGCTCTCACCTGCCTCCATTGGCTATCTGTTCTTTGTGCCCAGCTTACCCAAGATCCCTGAAGACAGGCCTTGAGGTAGGTGTTCTTCTCCTAGCTTCTTTTTCCAGGTTTTGTCAATCAGATTTCTATTAAGATGTTTGTTTCATATTATATATGAGGGAAGATCAGGAGATCTTAGCACAGGGCCTGTCTTCTCTCTGCCACCTTGGCTAGAAATTTGCCTACATATTTTTAATCTATACTAAGTAATTTGCTTTCTCAATGGGAGGAATGGTGTGGGAGGAAGGCAGAGAATTTGAAACTCAAGGTTTTAGAAGTAAATGTTGAAACTTGCTTTTGTATCTAGTGGGGTAAAAAAAAATTAAAATAAATTTTAAAAATGAGGTAACATCAAATCTTAAATGAAATAAGTTCTTAGGGAATATTTCATATCTCTAAAAGATCTACAATTATATACTAAATTATAAAACCTGAATATCAAAGAAGAGATTAAAAAAATGGAAGAATACTATTGAACTAATAAATGAAACCAGAACTGGTCATATGGATGAATTCCCCCCAAGCTGATAAATGCTTGTTTAACATGATAGAACAAAAAAGAAAACCATAGTACCTGTATCAAAAATGAAAAAGGTAAATTTGGTACCAAACTGAAGAAAATTATAGCAATAATTTTAGATATCTTGTCCATATGTTTGCCAATAAATGGGACACTCAAAGTGAAATGATTGACTATGTTCAACAATATAAATTACCCAGATTAACAGCAGAGGAAATAAAATACTTGTATAACCACATTTTAGAAAAAGGATATTAAACAAATCACCTATGAACTCCCTAAGAATTAATCTCCAGGGCCAAATGGATTTACAATTAAATTCTACCAAAAATGTAAAGAACAATTAATTCCATTTCTATGAAAACTATTTGAAAAAAATAGGTTAAGAAGCAGTTCTACCAAATTTCTTTTATGACACCAGTATGGTGCTGCTACCTAAACCAAAAAGAGCAAAACAAACAGAGGAAGGAAACTATAGAGTAATTTCCTTAAAGAATATTGATGCAATATTTAAGTAAATATTTTTATTTAAAATATTATCAAAGGGATCACAGCAATTCATCACCAGGATGATCTGCTTTGATCAGGTGAGATTTACACCAGAATTCAGAGCTGGGTCAAATTTAGGAAAACTGTCTGCATAATTGACCAAATCCAAAACAGAAAATCACCAAAAATCATATGATTATCTCAATAAATACTTAGAAATTCTTTGACAATATACAGCACTCAATCCTATTAAAAACACTAGAGAACATAGAGATAATCAGACTTTATAGTGATAAGCAATATCTTTCTAAAATTTTCAGCAAGCATTATATTTAATTGGGATAAGAGAAACATTCCCAGTAAGATCAAGAGTGAAACAAGAATATTCATTATCACCGCTGTTATTCCATATTTTACTTTAACAGGTAGTTGTATAAATAAGAGAAGAAAAAGAAATTAAAGGAATTAGAAATTAGAAGGAGACAAAACTATCACTCTTTGCAGATGATATGATTTTTAAGAGAATCCTAAAGAATTGACTAAAAAACTTATTGAAACAATTAACAACATTAAAAAAGTTTCAGGATATAAAATAAACTCATATAAATCATCAGCATGTCTATATATTATCAAAAAAGATATGTAGTTAAAGGCAAAAAGGGAAATTCCATTTAAAATAGCTATAGATAATATAAAATATTTTGGATTCTTACTGCCAAGAAAAACCCAGGAACTACGTGAATACAATTGAAAATCACTTTTTAAACAAAATCACATCTATTCAGCTGGAAAGAATATCAGTTGCTCACGGGTAGACTGAGTTAATGAAATAAAAATGGCAATTTTTCCTAATTAATATACTTATTCAGTGCTATAAATTCAAAATATCAAAAAATGTTTTATAGTATAAAAAGTACTAATAATTTATCTTGAAGAAAAAAACTTAAGAATATCAAGTAGGGGGCAGCTATGTGGCGTAGTGGATAGAGCACTGGCTCAGGAGTCAGGAGTACCTGAGTTCAAATCTGGCCTCAGACATTTAATAATTACCTAGCTGTGTGGCCTTGGGCAAGCCATTTAACCCCATTTCCTTGCAAAAACCTAAAAAAAAAAAAAGAATATCAAGTGACTTAATGAAAAAAATTTCAAAGAAAGTTTATCTAGACTATCAATTCATCAAAACTATTTGGTTTTGGCTAGAAATAGAGAGGTGTATCAGTGGAATATGTTAAGTTCACAAAATAGCTAGTGAATAACTTCAGTAATCTGCTATTGATAACGTTGGACTTTAGTTTCTGTTATAAGAAACTGATTTGGTCACTATTTGACCAAAAAACACTAAACAAACCTCTTAAAACAAAAAAACCCCAAAAAACTCCTGGGAAAACTCTAAAATCATTTGGCACAAACTAGGCAGTGATCAACATTTCACACCCTATGAAAGAAAATGTTGAAATGGGTACAGTGGGTAAAAGTTTTTACATCTAATATTTCAGAGTTGATTCAAATTTCAAGACTACAAGTCATTTCCCAATTGATAAATGTCAAAGATTTGAACAGTTTTCAGATGAAGAAATTAAAGCTATCTATAATCTTATGGGAAAAAAAGGTCTAAATAGCCATTGACTAGAGAAATGCAAATTTAAACAATACTGAGATACCATCTCATACTTATTGGATTGACTAAAATGATTAGAAAAGAGAAAATCAAGATGTTGCTGGTAATGTAGGAAAATTGGAAACTAATTTATTGTTTTTGGAGTTGTGAACTAATCCAACCTTTCTGGAGAGCGATTTGGAACTACACTCAAAGGACAGCAAAACCTACAAATGGGGAAAATAATCCACTTGTGCACAATTATTTGTTTTGGCAAAGAATTGGAATTTGAGAGGATTCTCATCAATTAGTGACTGAACAAGTTGTGATAAATAAATGTAATGGAACACTATTGTTACATTATAAGCAGGGATATTTCAGCAAAACCTAGAAAGACTTACTTATGCTGGGTGAAGAGAGCAAAACCAAGAGAACATTCTACACAATAAGAACGATCAACTGTGATAGACAACAGTTTTTAAGTAATAACATGCATTTGATTAAGCAATTCTCAAAGTCTTGTGATAGAAAATACCATTCACAGCCAGAGAATGGATTATGGAGCCTGAATGCAAATCAAAGATTACTATTTTTATTTGTTCATATTTTGCTTTTTCTTTTCTTTCTTGTGATTTTCTTTTTCCTTTTTTTAAAATTTATTTATTTATTTTCACTCATTGCAATTTCCAGGTTACAAAATTTCCCTCCACCCTCCCTTCCCACCTATCCCCCCTCAGTAGGGAACAGTCAGGTTAGCTTTTTGCATACATAATTTGTTAAACATGTTTATGAATGAGTAAATTTTGGCAATAGGAATTAGGATTTGGGGAAAGAGATGTATAAGAGACAATTTTTATAAAGTGTTCATCAGATTCAGAAGGGTTTTTTTTTTTTTTCTGAGGTGTTTTGTTTTTCTTCCTCTTCTTGGGGATGGTATAGTCCATTAGCAATCAAATACAGTTGTCCTAACTCTCTGGACTGATGAGAGGAGCTATTTCCAAGGTTGATCATCTCACAATGTTGTTGATAATGTATGCATTGTTCTCTTGGTTCTACTCCCTTCTCTCAGCATCAAATCCATGATTCTCTAGAATCCTCCCCTTTATGGTTTCTTATAGAACAATAGTGTTCTATAGTATTCATGTAATTGTTTAGCCTTTCCCCAATTGATGGGCATCCCCTCAATTTCCAATTCTTGGTCATTACAAAAAAGAGCTGCTGTGAATATTTTGGAACATGTCAGGCTTTTCCCATTTTTTATAATTTCTTTTGGATATAGACCTAGAATTAGAATTGCTGGGACAAAGGGTATGAATAGTTTTATTGCTTTTTGGGCATAGTTCCACATTGATCTCCAGTAAAGTTGATCTGTTCACAATTCTACCATCAATGTCCCAATCTTCCCACAACCTCTTCTTCATTGATCATCTTCCCTTTTTCTCATCTGGGTTAATCTAATAGGTGTGAGATGATACCTCATTGTTGTTTTAATAGGCATTTATCTAATCAATAGTGATTTGGAACATTTTTTCATCTGATATACACACACAAACACACATACACACACATATATGTATATATAGTTTTAATTTCTTCACTTGAAAACTGTCTGTTAATATCCTTTGATCATTTATCAACTGGGGAATGACTTGTGACTTAATGAATTTGATGCAATTTTCTATATATTTTAGAAATGAGACCTTTATCAGAACTCCTGGTTGGGAAGATTGTTTTCCAGCTTTCTGTTTTCCTTCTAGTTTTGGCAGCATTGATTTTATTAGGACAAAACTTTTTTAATTTAATATATTCAAAATCATTCACTTTTCAGTCTATAATGTTCTCTAATTCTCGTGTGTTCACAAATTTATCCCTTTTCTATAAATCAGATAGATAGAGTATTTTTTGGTCTATTAATTTATCTGTGGTATCTCACTTTATTTAAATTCTATACCCATTTTGATCTTATTTTGGTATAGGGCATGAGATGTGGATCTATGCCTAGTTTTTGTCACACTATTTTCCAGTATTCCCAACAATTTTTGTCAAATAGTGAGTTCTTTTCCCAGAAGCTGATGTCTTTGGGTTTGTCAATTAGTAGATTTCTATAGTCATTTACTGCAGTTTCTTTTGAACCTATCCTAATCCACTGATCTATTACTCTTTTTCTTAACCAGTACCAGGCAGTTTTGATGACTGTTGCTTTATAGTTTAGTCCCAGATTTCCCACATCCCTTCCAACACTGATCATTTTCCTTTCTGGTTATATTGGCCAGTCTGAGAACTATGAGGTGTTACCGAAGAGATGCTTTAATTTGCCTTTCTCTGATAAGTAAGGATTTAGAGCAATTTTCCATATGACTATGGATTGCTTTGATTTACTCATATGTAAATTGTCTCTGCATATCCTTTGACCATTTGTCAACTGAGGAATGGCTTTTTTTTTTGTAAATTTGACTCGGTTCTCTATGCATTTTAGAAAAAAGTCCTTTGTCAGAAATACTAAGTGATTTTTGTCCGTGCACAAGTTTTTTTTAATTTAATGTAATCAAAATTACTTAGTTTGTTTTTAATAATGTTTTCCTTTCTTTCCTTGATTATAAATCTGCTTCCCTTTGTATAGATCTGACAGGTAAACTATTCCTTGTTCTGCTAATTTGCTTATAATATTGTTTTTTTATATCTAAATCCTGTATGCATGATGAACTTATCTTGATACAGAGTGTAAAGTATTGGTCTAATGCAAGTTTCTCCCATACTAACTACCAATTTACCCAACAGTTTTTTTTATTGAAGAGACAGTTTTTATCCCAAAAGATGGACTCTTTGGGTCTATCAAACAGCAGATTACTGTAATCATTCTCTGCTATCTCTTTTGTATGTTGTCTATTCCTCTAATCCACCAATCTCTTTCTTAGCCAATACCAGACAGTTTTGTTGACTGATGATTTATAAGCCACTGAAAACACCTATATAAAGAGTCATCTTTGCTTTCATGTTTGCTATGACTGAATGTCATGAATCTAAGTGACAAAATACCAGTAACAAATAGTTTAAATGTATGCTAAAAAGAAAAGAAATAAACACATAGACCTTTTTGATTCATATATCAAATATAATACTTTTATTTACATTTGATTTTAGCAGCAGTATTAAGATAGCATTGAAAGGAATAATAATTTCCCCAGTCATTATTAGAAGAGAACCTCTACTTTTTGTTAGTCATGTTCAATTAAGAAATTAAAAGAAAAATGGATAAATAATAAATGTTAGATAAAAAGAAGATAAATACTAGAAGGAAGGAAGGAAGGAAAGAAAGAAAGAAAGAAAGAAAGAAAGAAAGAAAGAAAGAAAGAAAGAAAGAAAGAAATGAAGGAAGGAAGGAAGGAAGAAAGGAAGAAAAAGAAAAGAAAAGAAAGGACCTAAAAGGGAAGGAATGAAGAAAGAAAAAGAAACAGAACACTATACTCTCAATGTTTCTTTTGATTAGCAGAGCAATGACCAATAGCAGAATACTTCAGTATTTTGAAGATTATAATTCAATATAGAACACATATTCTCAATTACTTCACAGTCTACAGGAATATCTATGACCAAAATCAGCATCCTCTGGCTAATCTGATAATGAACTTTGCTATTTCTTTTTGTCTATGGCCACAACCAGTCTTTATTAAATCCTGAGGGCTCAGCGTTATGTAGTCCTCACACAACAGATTTAGATTATTGCAGGATGATACATTAAAGTTGTTCAATTAGTTAAGCTCTACCAAAGCTTGTGCCATCATGCAAAATCTTCAGAAATGTATAGTTGCTGCCAAACTATGACACTTGAGTGGATATAGTTTCTTCTCATCATAAAAGACAGTATAATGAGACACACAGAACTTGAAATTAGGAGGCCTGATGCCATTAGATTCTACTTATATACCTAGAACTTAGCATAATACTTGACACATAATGGGTAATTTATAAATACTTATCTGAAAGATTGACTATATAGAAGCTTTTGAACAAGTAACCAAAACGAGTCAATCAACAGGCATTAAATATTGACTTTTTTCTAGACACGACACTAAAGACAGCTAGATGGTAAGATGTAGGAGAATGAATTCACATCCTGTCTGATCCAAATTACTTATTGACTGTGTTATCCTGAGCAAATATTTTTTTTAAACTTAATGATCTATTTAAATTAGAGCATTTTTATTAAAAATGAAAGGAAAGCCAAGGTTAAAATCTTATAATCCTTGCTCTCAAGAATATAATTTTAAAAAACAACAACAATGACCACATTTAAGTATGCGCAAAATTTTATAAGGTAGTTTTGGGAACGAGAAGCAGGTACTAATAGCTTTGGAAATAGGAAAAATACTTGAGTAAATGACATAAGAGCTGAACTTTGAATAAAGCTATGGAGTATGAAGAACAAATATAATAAGAAAATGTGTTTAAGGCATAAGGAATAATTTTTGAAAAGGCAATGATGAGAAAAGAAATATTGAGGAAAAGTAAGAAGGTCTGACTCTGTGGCACTGGGCATATCTCCATCTTTATCTGACTCCATTTCGTCATTGATAAATGTATACTAAAAAAATAGTACCTAATGCATAGGATTGTTATGAAGATAAAATGAGATGATATTTCTAAAGCCTTAAATGAACACTAGCAAATTATTGATGATGATGATGATGATAGGAGTAATGTATTGAAAACCTGGAAAGGTATATTTCTGCAAGACAAGATTTTATATTTGATTTCAGAGCTTAAAAAGGAAAAAAAAATGTAAAATGAAAACAATGCTGTTTATACCACAAGTTTGTGGGAATCAATCATGTAAACCATAAGAAGCCAAAGAAAAGAATGACCAGGTATGCAATAGCTTGGTTTTAACCTGTTTATTCTTCATGCATGCTAGTACATTAAAAGATTACTTGCTTTCAATTCTGTGAGGTGAAATGTATAATTAGGTTTTGAAGTAATATCTACTATTCTGAAATGCTTTTTGCTTTCCCTTGACTACCTTTCCTTCAGTATTCTTTTAGTTAATTTCAATCAATGCTTTTTCACCAAATTCCAAATACTTAACAAAATTTCACACAGTTTGCCAATTTTCTTCTTGGGACACAGAACTAGTCAGATTCATGGAATTAATTAATTTTGATACAGGAGTTTTTCTGGGATAAGACAAAGAGGTTCATTCCAGAGCTGAATATCTCAAATCTCCATGTGTATGAGACTTAAAAGGTCAATGTTTCAGCTGAAAATTTGGAGTCTGAGAGCCGGAAGTAGAGGTTGGACTGCCCTTTGAAATTATAACAATGCTATAAATGTTGCATACCTGCAGTGATACAGCCAAACTTACTCATTCCTCCCCACTATTATTCAATAATTGTATACATGAGCTTCCTGAAATATTTTTCTTTAGCTATGGGAAGTAAGAAGAAGTGATATATATTTATATTAGAATTCATCACAAGTTTTATCTTCCTGACTACCCCTCTGTTTTTCTCCATTTCTCTTTCTTTCTTTTCTCCACCTATGTGTCATTTATTTAAACATTCATAAAAATCCATTCAACTATTTAATAATTTATTTTTCAACATTTTATCTATCCCTCTCTAAATATTTATTTATATATTAATATGGTTTTTTCATACATACATTCATTTATTTATTTGTCCCCTTTTTTTATTTTTTTGTTTATATACGTATTTGTCATTTTACTTTGGAACTGAGCCTCCAGCAAGCCAAAAATACTTCAATATTAAGTAATTTCTTTCTGTTATAGAGAGAACTTCTTCTCAATGGGCTTTTCCAAAGAAGAAAATACAGAGAAGCAAATGAGTAAGGCATACTGCTCATAAAGGTAATTTAAAAATATGTTTTATTTATTCCAATTACATGCAAAAACAGTTTTCAACATTTATCCTTTTGGAAACTTTTGAGTGCCAGATTTTTCTAGCACTCTCCTTTCCCTCCCCCATTCTCATGATAGATTGTACATGGGTAAGCATATTCAACATATTTCTTATTAGTCAAGTTATAAAAGAAGAATTAGAACTAAGGGAAAAATAAAACTATGAGTAAGAATGGGAAAAACATAAAAGGAGTTTTAAACAGTGAACATAGTATATCTTGCTATGCTTTTAGACTTTATAGTTTTTATCTCTGGATGTGGATGGCATTTTCCATAACAGGTCTTTTAGGATTGTCCTTAATCACTGAACTGTGGAGAGGAGCTATAAGAAAACAGAGTTGATTATCTGACTATTTTACTAATGACATGTACAGTGTTCTCCTAATTCTGTTCACTTTACTCAGCATCAGTCCATGAAAGTCTTTCCAGAATTTTCTAAAGTCTGGATGCTCATGATTTCTTACAGAGAAATAGTATTCCATAACATTCATATGCCATAATTAGGTCAGTCATTTCCCAGTTGATGGGCATCCCCTTGATTTCCAATTCTTTGCAACAGCAAAAAGTGTTACAATAAATATTTTTGTACATGAAGATCTTTCCCTTTTTTTTATTCTCCCTTTGGGATAAAAATCTACTAGAGGTAGTACTGGATCAAAGGGTATGTATCATTTTATTGTCTGTTGGTGTAGTTCTAAAATTACACTCCAGAATGTTTGGATCAGTTATACCCATAAGGGTATAATTGTTCCAGTTTTCCCACATGCTCTCCAACATGGATCATTTTCCTATTTTGTCATTTTAGTCAGTTTGATAGGTGTGAATTGATATGTCAGTGTTGTTTTAATTTACCTTTTTCTAATAAATAATGATTTGGAACATTTTTTCTTGTGATTACAGATAGCATTAATTTCTTCATCTGAAAACTGTCTGTGCATATCCTTTGCTCTTTTATCAGTTGGAGAAACATTTATATTCTTATAAATTTAAATCAGTTCCCTATTTTAGAAATGAGTTCTTTATCATAAATACTAGCTGTGGAAAATGTTTCCAAGCTTTCTGCATTTATTCTAATCTTGGTGGTATTGGCTTTGTTTGTTCAAACACTAACTTAATATATTCAAAATAATCCATTTTGCATTTTATAATGTTCTCTACCTTTTGTTTGGTCATAACCTCCTCTCTATAGATTCAACAGATAGTCTATTTCTTATTCTCATAATTGGCTTATGGCATTACTTTTATGTCTAAACCCTGTACCCATTTTACCTTATCATGGTATAGGGTGTGAAATGTTAGTCTATGACTAGTTTTTGCCATGCTATTTTCTAGTTTTCCCAGCAGTTTTTATCAAATAGTGATTCTTATCCCAGAAACTAAAGTCCTGGGGTTTATCAATAAAAAGATTACTATAGTCATTTACTACTGCTTTATTTGCACCTAATCTATTCATCTATCCTATTCCTTTATTTCTTAAACAGTTTTGGTTACTTCCACTTTATAATAAAATTTGGGGTCTTCTACAACTAAGCCAACTTCCTTTGCATTTAAAAAATCATTCCATTTGTATTCTTTTAAAATATATTTTCTTTTTTAATTTATTTTTATCCATATGCACATGCATATTTTTAAGGTACTAAATTTCCTTCCACTATCCCTTCTCACCCCACCCCCATCCCCAGCAATGAACAATCATTGTACATGCATATTTTTAAAGTGTTTTAGGAAGATTTTATTTTAATTTTACAATCGCCCCCCATTCTTGCTTCCCTCTCCCCATTCCCCACAAAATGGCAGTCTGTTAGTCTTTAGCAGCATCTATTTTTTTTTGCAGGGCAATGGGGTTAAGTGACTGGCCCAAGGCCACACCTCTAGGTAGTTATTAAGTGCCTGAGGCTGGATTTGAACTCAGGGACTCCTGACTCCAGGGCCAGTGCTCTATCCACTTAGCCACCTAGCCATCCCTCTGTTAGTCTTTACATTGTTTCCATGGGATACAGTGATCTTAGTTGAATATGATGACAAAGTGTTCATATTCTCAAGGAAGAAAAGTAAAGTATAGGAGATAGCAAAATTACACAATAAGATAACGTTCATTAGTTTTTTTTTTTTCAAAATTGAAGGTTCAAACTCCATCGTTCTTTCTCTGGATACAGATGGTATTCTCCATTGCAGATAGCCCAAAATTGTCCCTGATTGTTGCACCAATGGAATGAAGAAGTCCATAAAGGTTGATCATTGCCCCCATGTTGCTGTTAGGGTGTACAATGTTTTTCTGTTTCTGCTCATCTCCCTCAGAATCAGTTCATGAAAATCCTTCCAGGCCTCCCTGAATTCCCATCCCTCCTGGTTTCTAATAGAACAATAGTATTCTATGACATACAAATACCACAGTTTGTTAAGCCATTGCCCAATTGAAGGACATTCACTTAATTTCCAGTTCTCTGTCACCACAAACAGGGCTGCTTTGTATATTTTTTGTACATGCATATTTTGATAGACATGTTTATAGATTAGTTATGTTCAGTATGAGGAATTAGGATTAAGGGAAAGAAATACATCAGATATAAAGTTTATAAAGTGTTCATCAGCTTCTGAATGGTGTTGTGTTTGTGTGTGTGTGTGTGTGTGTGTGTGTGTGTGTGTGTTTTGTTTTGTTTTTCTTCCTCTGGATGAGGACACCAGTCCATAACTAGTCTAATACAGTTGTACCATCTCTCTGAACTGCTGAGAGGAGCTGCTTCCATCAAAGTCGATCATCTCACAGTGTTGTTGATGTGAACACTGTTTTCTTGATTCTACTCCCTTCACTCAGCATCAAATCCCATAAGTCAATCCATGCTTCTCTGGAATCTGACCATTTATGGTTTCTTATAGAACAATAGTATTCCATAGCATTCATATATCATAACTTGTTTAGCCATTCCCCAATTGATGGGCATCCCTTCAATTTCCAATTTTTTTGCCACTACAAAAAGGGCTGCTATGAATAACTTTGAACATTTAGGACTTTTCCAATTTTACAAAAGTATTTCTTCTGGATATAGATCTGGAATTGGAATTGCTGGGTCAAAGCGTATGAACAGCTTTATTGCTCTTTGGGCATAGTTCCATATTGCTCTTCAGAAGGATGGGATCCATTCACAACTCCTCCAGCAATGCACCAATATCCCAATCCTCCCACAACCACTCCAACAATGATCATTTTCCCATTTTCTCATCTTGACCAATCTGATAGGTGTGAAATGATACCTCTTTGTTATTTTAATTTGCATTTCTCTGATCAATAATGATTTGGAACATTTTTATATGATTATATATGACATTAAATTCTTCATTTGAAAACTGTCTATTCTTATCCTTTGACCATTTATTAATTGGGGAATGACTTGTGTCCTTATAATTTTGATGCAGTTCTCTCTATATTTTAGAAATAAGAGCTTTGTCAGAAGTCCTAGTTGTGAAGATTGCTTCCCAACTTTCTGCTGGTAATGAGGAATTAGAATTAAGGGAAAGAAATACATTAGATATAATTTTGGCAGTCTTGATTTTATTAGTGTAAAACTTGTTAATTTAATATAGTCAAAATCATTCATTTTCCATTTTATAATGTGCTCTAATTCTTGTTTGGAATTCCATATTTATATTCTTGACCTTTTGCTCCTCCAAATAAATTTTATTGCTTTTTTTTCTAGATTTGTAAAATAACTTATTACTCTGATTTGTTTGTCACTGAATAATTTCATTTAGGTAGAATTTTCATTTTTATTATATCAACTCAGTCTTGCTGAGAGCAATTAACTTTTTTTACAGTTGTTTAGGTCTAACTTTAATTGTGTGAAAACAATTTGGATTTTTCATGGGAGGTAGATACCCAAGCATTTTATGCTGTCTGTAGTTACTTTAAATGGACTTTTCCTTCTAAATTTTGCTGGCGGGCTTTGTTGACTATATATATAAATATATACACATACACATACACATACTTATCCACATACACATACACACATGCATATGCATATACACATGCACACACATGCATATGTAAACATATATGTGCATGTATATGCATGTTCATACACATGCACATACACGTGCATATGCATGTACATACCTGTACCTCTACCTGTACCTCTACCTGTACCTCTACCTGTACCTGAACCTATACCTATTTAATATCCTGCTACTTTTCTTAAATTGTTATCTTCTTCGAATAGATTTTTCACTGATTTTCGATAAGTCTCTAAGTATATCATGATGTCCCCCTGAAAAGAGTGAGAGATTTATTTCCTGATTGCTTATTCTAATTACTTCTTTTTTTTGTTTTCTAATCTCTAAAGTTAATATTTTTTAAACAATATTGAATAATTGTGGTGATAATGGTTTTGCCTCATTCACCCTGATCTTATAGACAGTGGTTTTATTTTATTCCAAAACATTTGATGTTTGCTACTGATTTTAGATGGATGCTTGTTTTCATTTTAAGGAAAATTGAATTTACTCATATATTCTCCTGTGGTTTTAAAGAATGGATGCTGTATTTTGTCAAAGGTTCTTTTTAGCATCTATTGAGATAAATAATTTTTGTTAGCTTTGATATGGTCAATTAAGAGAATTATTTTCCCATTATTGGACCATAAATCCTATCTGATTATAGGATTTTGCTAATGATAACTTTTTTGTAATCTCTTTTCTAATATATTATTTAAAATTTTTCCACCAATATTAATTAGAGAGTTTGATTTACAATTTTCTTCACCTATTTTGGTTCTCTCCTGGTTCAGGAATCAACACCATACTGGTGTCATAAAATGTATTTGGCAGAACTGCACCTATTTTTCAAAAAGTTTCTATGCTATTAGAATCAATTATTCTTTAAATGTTTGGTAGAATTCACTTGTAAATCCATGGCACTATAGATTTTTTTCCATAGGGAGTTTATTGATGTTTTGCTCAAATTTTTTTTTCTGAAATGATATTATTTTATTTCCTCTTCTGATAATCTGGGCAATTTATACTTTTTGTAAATATTTATCTATGTCACTTAGATTTTCTTATTTATTCGCATAAATTTGCTCAAAATAACTTTGAATTATTGCTTTAATTTCCTTATTATTTATGGCTTCATCATATACATTTTTGGTACGGGTAATTTAGTTTTCTTTTTATTCAGGTTAAACAAAGGTTTATCTATATCTTTTTATTTTGATAATGCCAACACTTATTTTTATTTATTAATTCACTGTTTCAATTTTTATTCACTACTATTTGATTATCAGGATTTCTATTTTCATATTAAATTAGGGATTTCTGATTTGTTTCCTCCCTAGCTTTTTAGTTGCATGTCCAATTATCTATGTACTATATAAAATTTACCCTAATGACTGCTTTGACTGTATCCTACAAGTTTTGTATGATGATTTCTTGCTGTCATTGTCTTGTAAGAAATTGTTGATTATTTCATTAATTTCTTTTTGTTTGTTTCAGGGCAATGAAGCTCAGTGATTTGTCCAAGGTCACACAGCAAAGTAAGTATTAAGTGTCGGAGGCTGGATTAGAATTCAGATCCTCTTGATTATAGGGCCATTTCTGTATTCATTCTACTACCTAGCTGCCCCCTTTGACTTTTTTAAAATTAAAAAAAATTAAATTTAAAATAATTTGCTGTTGATTATTTCTAGGATTTGTTGTTTTAGCCACTCATTCTTTAACATTAGTTTATTTAGTTTACAATTAATTTTTATTTTGTTTTTCCATGGCCCTTTATTAGATATAAGTTTATTACATCATGATCTGGAAAGGAAGCATTTAAAATTTCTGCTTTTTGGAATTTAGTGTGATTTTTTTCATGCTCTAATACATGGTCAGTTTTTGTGTTTGTGTCATATACCACAGAAGAGAAAGTATGTTCTTCACTATCTCCCTTCAATTTTCTCCAGATGTCTATGTCTAACTTTTCTAAAATTCCCTCACTTTCTTAGCTTCCTTCTTATTTATTTTGTTGTTAGGTTTATTTAATTCTGAGAGAGGGAGTCTAAGGTCTCTCACTAATATACTATTGCTATATAGATCTTCCTATAACTCATTTAGCATTTCCTCTAAGAATTTGGATGTTATACAGATTGGTGCAAATATTTTTAATATTAATATTATTTCAGTGACATTACTTCATTTTAGAAAGATATAGTTTCCTTCCTTATCTCTTTTAATTAGATCTATTTTTGCTTTTGCTTTGTCTGAGATCCAAATTGCTACCCCTTTTTTCACTTCTTCTGAAGAATAATATATTCTCCTCTAGTTTTTTATCTATACCCTGTGTATATTTCTGTTTCACATATGTTACTATAAACAATATTTTATAAGATTCTGTTTTTTGAATTCACTCCGCTATCTGCTTCATTTTATAAGTTTCTCATATTCACAATTATGATTATTAACTCTGTATTTCCCAATATCCTATTTTCACTCTGGTTGTATTTTTTCTCTACTTTCTCTTTATTCCTCCTCACTAATATTTTGTTTTTGACTGCTACCTTCTTCAACTTATCCTTATTGCTAACAGACACCCTTTCTCGTTTCTTCTCCTTTTCCCTTTCAAATTTGTTTCTTTGTTTTTCTTTATTTTATTCCCATTTTTATCAGCCCCTCTTTCTCCTTTCTTTTCCCATTTCCCTCCACTCCCCTATAATATAGATAAATGCTTAAATTCAAATGAGGATATGTGTTATTCCTTCTTTGAGCCCAATCTGTTGAGAATAAAATTTATTCAGTGTTCACAACCCCTTCTTTTCCTCTACCATAATAGGCCCTCTGTGCTTAATCATATGGTATTATTTAATCTTCTAATGTTTCCATCTTCTATTATAATGCTTTTTCCTTGTCTTAATTTTTTTACCTGTCTTATACTCACAGCCTATGCCAAACTATATTCCTTTCAAGTGTCCTGACAGAAGCATAATTTTCAAGATTTATAAGCATCATTATGTGGTAATTATATCATATCCTCACCCTGTGTTCAAGTATGCTCCCTTTAACTCTCACAAGGTAAATACAATTCTTAAGTGCCACAAGTAATACCACATCATGATTTATTCCTACAATTTCTGTCTAATATTCTTCTTTCAACTCTACTAAGAGAAATTCAATTCTCAAGAGTTATAAGTATTATCTTTCTTTTTTTAATTTTTAATTTACTTTTATTAAAGATATTATTTGAGTTTTACAATTTTCCCCCCAATCTTACTCCCCCCCCCCCCAAGGAAAGCAATCTGTCAAGCTTTACTTTGCTTGCATGTTGTATCTTGATCTGAATTTGGTGTGATGAGAGAGAAATCATATCCTTAAAGAAGAGACAAGAAGTCTAAGAGGTAACAAGATCAGACAATAAGATATAAGCCTTTTCCCTAAATTAAAGGGAATAGTCCTTGAACTTTGTTCAAACTACACATTTCCTTGTCCGGATACAGATGACACTCTCCTTTGCAGACAGCCCAAAATTGTTCCCAATTGTTGCACTGATGGAATCAGAGAGTCCTTTAAGTGTGAACATCACTCCCATGTTGCTGTTAGGGTATAAGGTGTTTTTCTAGTTCTGCTCATTGCACTCAGCATCAGTTCATGCAAATCCCTCCAGGCTTCTCTGAAATTCCATCCCTCCTGGTTTCTAATAGAACAATAGTGTTCCATGACATGCATATACCACAGTTTGCTAAGCCATTCTCCAACTGAAGGACATTTACTTGATTTCCAATTCTATGCCACCACAAAGAGGGTTGCTATAAATATTTTTGTACAAGTGATGTTTTTACCCCTTTCATCATCTCTTCAGGATATAGACCCAGTAGTGGTATTACTGGGTCAAAGGGTATGCACATTTTTGTTGGCCTTTGGGGGTAGTTCCAAATAGCTCTCCAGAAGGGCTGGATGAGTTCACAGCTCCACCAACAGGGTAATAGTGTACCAGATCTCCCACATCCCTTCCAACAATGATCATTATGCTTCCTGTTCATACTGGCCAATCTGAGAGGTGTGAGGTGGTACCTCAGAGAATCTTTAATTTGCATTTCTCTAATAATTAATGATTTCAAGTATTTTTTTCATATGGCTATGGATTGCTTTGATCTCCTCATCTGTAAATTGCCTTTGCATATCCTTTGACCATTTGTCAATTGGGGAATGGCTTTTTTTGCTTTAAAAATATGACTCAGTTCTCTGTATATTTTGGGAATGAGTCCTTTGTCAGAATCATTAGTTGTAAAGATTGTTTCCCAATTTACTCCATTTCTTTTGTTCTTTCTTAAAATGGTTTTATTTGTGCAAAAGCTTTTTAATTTAATGTAATTGAAATCATCTAATTGGTTTTTGGTGATGGTCTCCAACTCTTCCTTAGTCATAAATTGCTCCCCTTTCCATAGATCTGATAGGAAAACTAGTCCTTGATCTTCTAATTTTCTTATAGTATTGTTTTTTATGTCTAAATCCTGTAATCATTTGTATCTTATCTTGATAAAGGATGTTAGGTCTTGGTCTAATCTAAGTTTATCCCATACTAACTTCCAATATTCCCAGCAGATTTTATCAAAGAGGGAGTTTTTATCCCAATGGCTTGACTCTTTGGGTTTATCAAATAGCAGATTACTATAATCATCTCCTGCTTTTACACCTAGTCTATTCCACTGATCCACCACTCTATTTCTTAGCCAATACCAAACAGTTTTGATGACTGATGCTTTATAATATAATTTTAGATCATGTACGGCTAAGCCATCTTTTTTTTTCACTTTTTTCATTAAGCTCCTGGCAATTATTTACATTTTATTTCTCCATATGAATTTATTTACAATTTTTTCTAACACATTAAAGTAATTTTTTGGAATTTTAATTGGTAGGGCAATAAACACATAGTTTAGTTTTGGTAGAATTGTCACTTTTATTATATTAGCTCTACCTATCCATGAGCAGTTGATATTTGCCCAGTTATTTAAATCTGATTTAATTTGTGTCAGAAGTGTTTTATAATTGTTTTCAAAAAGATTCTGAGTCTGTCTTGGCAAATAGACTCCCAATATTTTATACTGTCTGAGGTTACTTTGACTGGGATTTCTCTTTCTAGCTCTTCCTGCTGTATCTTGCTAGACATATATAGAAAAGTTGAGGATTTATGAGGGTTTATTTTATAATCTGCAACTTTGCTAAAATTGTTAATTGTTTCCAGTAGTTTTTTGGATGATATCTTAGGATTTTCTAGGTAGACCTTCATGTCATCTGCAAAGAGTGAGAGTTTGGTCTCTTCCTTCCCAATTCTAATTCCTTCAATTTCTTTGTCTTCTATAATTGCTGATGCTAACATTTCTAATACAATATTGAATAGTAGTGGTGATAATGGGCACCCTTGTTTCACCCCTGATCTTATTGGGAATGCCTCTAGCCTCTACCCAATGAATATAATGCTTGTTGATGGTTCTAGATAGATACTGCTAATTATTTTAAGGAACAGTCCATTTATTCCTACACTCTCTAGTGTTTTTAATAGGAATGGATGCTGTATTTTGTCAAAAGCTTTTTCAGCATCTATTGATATGATCATATGATTTCTGATAGGTTTGTTGTTGATATAATTGAGTATACTAACAATTTTCTTAATATTGAACCAACCTTGCATTCCTGGGATAAATCCTACCTGGTCATAATATGTTATCCTGGTGATAACTTGTTGTAATCATTTTGCTAAGATTTTATTTAAGATTTTTTGCATCTATATTCATCAGGGAAATAGGTCTATAATTTTCTTTCTCTATTTTAACTCTTCCTGGTTTAGGTAACAGCACCATATTGGCTTCATAGAAAGAGTTAGGCAGAGTTCCAGAGTTATTTATTATTTCTATAGATTTTTTTGCTCTCGATTTTATTAATTTCTCTTTTAATTTTTAGAATTTCTAATTTGGTATTTAATTGGGCATTTTTGATTCGTTCTTTCTCTAAATTTTTTAGTTGCATGTTTAGTTCATTGAATTCCTCTTTCTCCAATTTATTCAGGGAAGCCTTTAGAGCTATAAAACATACCCTGAGAGTAACTTTGAATGAATCCCATAGGTTTTGGTATATTATTTCATTATTATCATTATTGAGGATAAAATGGTTAATTGTTTCTATAATTTGTTTTTTGGTGCACTCATTTTTTAAAATGAGGTTATTCGGTTTCTAATTTGTTCTGGGTCTATATCTCTTTGGTGCAGTATTGCATATGACTTTTATTGCATTGTGATCTGAGAAATATGTATTCACTATTTCTGCCTTTCTGTAGTTGATCATTAGGTTTTTATGTCCCAGTACACCGTCAAATTTTTGTATAAGTTCCATGTACTGCAGAGAAAAAGGTATATTCCTTTCTATCCCTGTTCAGTTTCCTCCATAAGTCTACCCTATCTAATTTTTCTAACAATCTATTTACCTCCTTAACTTCTTTCTTGTTTATTTCATGATTTGATTTATCTAGATCTGAGAGCAGGAGGTTGAGGTGTCCCCATAGAGTTTTGTTGTGTATGTCTTCCTGCTGTTCTTTCAGCTTCTCCTCTAAGTATTTGGGTGCTGTCCCATTGGGTGCATATATATTAAATATTGAAATGACTTCATTGTCTATGGTACCTTTTAGGAGGATAGTTTCCTTCCTTATCTCTTTTAAGGCTATCTATTTTTGCTGCTGCTTTGTCTGAGATAAGGATTGCTACCCCTGCTTTTTTTTTACTTCAGCTGAAGCAAAATATATTTTGCTCCAACCTCTCACCTTTACTCTATATGTATGTCTCTGCTTCAAATGAGTTTCTTGTAAGCAGCATACTGTAGGATTCTGCTTTTTAATCCACTCTGCTATTTGCTTATGTTTTAAGGGAGAGTTCATCCCATTTACATTCAAAGTTATGATTACTAATTCTTTATCGCCCGCCATGTTATCTTCTCTTTGTATTTTCCCCCCTTTACCCACACTTTATCTATATTCCCCAGTATTTTGTTTCTGAATACCATCCCCTCAGTTTGTTTGCCCTCCTATATCACCCCTCCCCTTTCTTTCCCCTTTTCCCTTTTCCCCTTTTGCCATCCTTTCCCTTTGTTATTTCCCCTTTTTCCCCCCACTCCCCTTCCCTTTCTCCATCCCCTCTCCCCTTTTCCCCTTTTAATACTTGAAAGGTTAGATGTTTTATAAGTTAACTGAGTATGTGTAGGTTGACTTTAAGCCAAGTCGAATGAGAAAAAGATTCAGGTGTTTCTCCTCTGCTCCCTTTTTCCCCTCTATTACCATGGTTTTTTTGTACCTCTTAGTGTAATGAGATTTACCCCATTCAGTTTGCTCTCTCCTCCCATCTCTTTCCTGTTCCCCCATTTTAAGGAGGTGGTGTTTTTTAGATCATTCTATCTGAGTCATTGAAAATTTCTGTGTGTCTGTCACTTCTAGTTCAGTATATTAAATCTAATAGAGTTAAAATTCTTGAGAGTTATTAGAGTCTTTCTCCCAAGTGGGGTTAAAGCCAGTTACATTCCTTTAGATAGCAGATAGATCATGAATGTCCATCATTTTTGGCTAGGTATATTCCCTCTGTTAGAGTTATAATTCTCAAGATTTATGAGAATCTTTTTCCCCATGCTGGGATATAGCCAGTTTCAACTTACTGTATAGCATTTTTTTTTCCTTTACTGCCCCCCCCCTTTTTTTCCATTTCATGTGTCTCTTGAAGCTCCTGTTTGATGTCCAAATTTTCTATTTAGCTCTGGTCTTCTCATCAGTTATTTTTGAAATTCTTCCATTTTGTTAAATGTCCATCTTTTTTCCCTGGAAGAGAAGACTCAGCTTTGTGGGAAAGTAGATTCTTGGCTGCATTCCAAGCTCCCATGCTCCTCAAAATATCTAGTTCCTGGCCCTTTGATCCCTTAATTTTGATGCAGCCAGGGCCTGAGTGATCCTTACTGTGGCTCCTTGATATTTAAATTGCTTCTTTCTGGCTGCTTGCAGGATTTTCTCTTTTATCCAATAGTTCTGGAATTTGGCTACAGCATTTCTTGGTATTTTCACTTTAGGATCTTTCTCTGGAGGGGATCAGTGTATTCTTTCAATAACTACTTTGCCCTCTGATTCCATGATATCAAGGCAGTTTTCCATCACTAAATCCTGTAATATTAAGTCCAGGCTATTTTTCTTTTCAGTGTTTTCAGGAAGTCCTATAATTCTCAGGTTGCCCCTACTCGATCTATTCTCAAGGTCAGTGGTTTTGTTGATGAGGTATTTTACATTTTATTCTATTTTTTCTATTTTTTGATTTTGTTTAACAGACTCTTGCTGTCTTATGGTGTCATTAGTTTCTGCAGATGCCATTCTTTTTTTGGGGAGAGGAGTTTTCTTTGTTAATCTTTTGCAACTCCTTTTCCAATTGGTCAATTTTACTTTTGAAAGAGCTTTCCATTTGACCAATTGAGGTTTTGAGAGAATTATTTTCTTTTTTGTATTTGTCCAAATGAAGATCTGAGAGAATTGCTCTCATTTTGTATTTTTCCAATTGATGATCTGAGAGATTTATTCTCCTTTTGTATTTGTCCAGTTGTACTTTCTAAAAATTTGTTTTCTTGTTGTAAGGTATTAATTGTCTCTCCCAAATTTTCCAGTTCATTTTTAAGGTCCTTCCTTATTTCTTCAAGGATGTCTTTCTGTACTGAAGACCAGATAGTATTCTCCTCAGAGATTCTAGGTCTTTCTGAGTTAGGGTCTTTCCCTTCCAAGAATTTTTCTATGGATCCACATTTCCCTGACCCTTCTTCATTTTGCTACGACCTTGAGTTGGGGAGGGTCTGGTTCACAGGGCCTTGGGATCACTAGAGGCTTTACTTACTGAGTGGAATTTCTCTGGTTGGGCAGTAGGAGTTGCTGGTTGCTTTCTCTGGAGTGTCTGTGACCTTGATTGTGGCCTTCTCCCTTTGCTTGAAGGGAGAAGTTGGAGCTATTGAATTCTTTTGCCTTCAGTCAATGGTGGGCTTTACTCTAGCCCGAGGTCATTCCTTGATATTGTCAGCTGGGCTGATTCTTCTGCTCACATACCTGGGCCTGAGGTAGAATTAGTCTGCAAATGTTTGTTCTGGGAAGAGGCCTCAGAAGCAATGGAGGTGTGGACTCTGAGTTTCTCAGATCAGAGGAGCCCAGGGATTGTGTCTGCAGCTCTCCTGCACTTGAACTCCTCCCCCCCAACCCTGTCCACAAGCTCTAGAGGGACAGCACCAACACCAGTGCCTCTGCTCCCTAGTGACTCAAGCCCCTGCTGTCTAGCCCCACCACTGATCCAGCAGGTCCAGTTCTGGGGCCCTCAGACTCCAGGCTACAATTCAGCTGCTAATCTGGTTGATCAGGGGCTGATCCTCCCTCTGAGCCCAGACTCACCCACCCAAATTCCTCCAGTGCTGCTGGGGGAGACAAATGCTGAGGTGGATGTTCTTTCTTCTGGCTTTTTTTCCCCTGGGTTTTGTGGTTCAGATTTCTTTTAAGAGGTTTGTTTCATATGATAGATGGGGAAAGATCAGGAGACTTTAGAACTGTGCCTGTCTTCTCTCTGCCATCTTGGCTGGAAGTCAAGCATTATCTTTCAAAGTCATACAATTTATTGTTTATTCTTATTGACTAACAGTTTTTTTTCTTTCCCTTACTGCTTTTTAGATCTCTCTTAAATTTTGATTAACAATTTTTAGTAGATAAGTTTGAAAATCTTCTATTTCATTGAAAATTCATCTTTCCCTGAATTTTGCAGGATTGCTGATTCTTGGTTGTAATCCAAGTTCTTTTGCCATTCAGAATATCATATTCCAGGTCCTCTCTTAATTTAACATTCAAGCTAATAAAGTCTATGTAATTCTGACTTTAATTTCCTGTTATTTGAATCCTTTCTTTCAGGTTATTTGCAGTATTTTTGCCTGAGGATTCTGAAATCTGGTCACAATATTCCTTGGAGTATTTAATTTAGGCCCCCCCAGTTAATCAATGAACACTTTCAAGGATTATTTTATCTTTTTTTTTCCTAGGCTATTAAAATGGTTTTTCATGTTAATTCCCTGCATAATATTGTCCAGGCTCATTTTCTGATCATAACTTTCAGTTAGATTAAATAATTCATAAATTACTTGTCTTGGATGTTTTCCTGGTTAATCCTTTTTCCCTAAGAGGTACTTCACATATTCTTCTTTTTTTACAGCCTTTTGATTTTGTTTCATGGAATCTAGGTGTCTTATAGAGTCATTATTTTCCATTTGTCCAATTATAATTGGGGGGGTTATTTTATTTAATTAGCTTTTGTGATTCCTTTTTCAGTTGTTTACTTTTTCCTTTAGATAAACCATTTTCCTTGTTTGTCAATTTTACTTTTAAAAGAGGTTTTTTTAACCACTTTTTCTTTTAATGGTATTATTTTCAGTCATTTCATTATTCTCTTGCATGACACTCATTTCTTTTCTCAATTTTTCTTTTTCCTCTCTCTTTTAGTATTTAAAAATTCATTTTAAGATCTTCCCCAGAGATTTTTTGGATTGAGACTAATTCACAATCCCATTTTCAGCTTCATTTGTAAGCATTTTGTCATTGCTAACTTCTTCTGAATTGATATTTTTATCTTCCCTCCCAGAACCATAACTTTCTATAGTTAGTGCTCTTTTCTTTATTTTTCATTTTGATATTTATATTCTGGTCCTGGAGCATGATGGCTATAGATTCTAGATTTCTGTGTTGAGGACCAGGGGTTTATTTTCTCACTTTATGTTCTGGTGCCTCAACCCTGTCCCACCTGTCATACCAGCATTCTGAGTTTGGAAGTTTGCCTTCAGATCTGGGGTTGCTAGTCTGCTCTGCTGCTAACCTGCTGAACTATGAGCTGAGCTACACTGGGGATAAGAGCCTCCTGTTGGCTTCTCAGCTTTCTTGACTATGCTATACTCTACCCTCCCTTTATCCATATGAGACAACTTTTTTTGTGAAGTTCTTTCAAATTATCTTGCATTGAAAAGTTGCTTTACAATTTTTTGTGTCGGTTATGACACTTTTGGAACCATTTAGAGTCTTCATTTAAAGTGGTTTCAGAGGGGCAGCCAGGTGTCATAATGGGTAAGGCACCAGCCCTGGAGTTGGGAGGAACTGAGTTCAAATTTGATCTCAGATGACTAATAATTACTCAGTTATGTGACCTTGGGCAAGTAATTTAACTCCAATGCCTTGCAAATCCCCGCCCCCCCAAAAAAATAGTTTCAGGAAAAGCTCTGGGATTTTCCTAGTTTCACATCATGTTGACTCCATCCCTCTACCTCCCAAAAAACAATTTAAAAAATAAATTTAAATCTACTTTTGACATATTTGGAGGATAAAGACTTCTGATTCCCAAGAGGGAAAACAAAAGAGGAAATGAAATGCAAGATATTATTTTACTCTTTATAGTACAAAAGATTTCAGGTGTCATTGAATCTGACCTAATATTTCTCATGCCTAACTACCTCAAAGCCTCATTCCTGGTGTCAATAGTCCCTTGCTTCTTGACAACTCCCTCTTGCTCACACTCCAGGACTCCCTTTCTAAGCATAGCAGTACTTTGCATAATTACAAGTGAGATCTATGTTCTACTTCAAGAAAGTTTTCTCTCTGAATTTAAATGAAATTTTTTTCCTTTTAAATACTTTCAGTTATTTTAGGGTCAGCAGAAGACATTGTCAATCATTGCCCAATTAATGATACCGTTTCATTTCTAGTTCATTCAGTGTACTTGCTTATATTTCATAAATGAATCACTTGACTTATAAACATTTTAAAAACATAATTTATTATCAGCTTCTGTACTTTCTATAATTAGGTCCTATATTTTAAGAGATCAATTATTTAAAGCATAAAACAGTTAGTGAAAATTTCTTATTTTTAATTTGGAATTTTTTTTAAGATTTTATTTATTTTGAGTTTTACAATTTTTCCCCCTAATCTTACTTCCCTCCCCCCACCCAAAAAGCAATTTGTCAGGCTTTACATTGTTTCCATGTTGTACATTGATCCAAACTGAATGTGATGAGAGAGAAATCATATCATTAAGGAAGAAACATAAAGTATAAGAGATAACAAGATCAGACAATAAGATATCATTTTTTTTATCCTAAATTAAAGTAAATACTCCTTGGACTTTCTTCAAACTCCACAATTCTTTCTCTGGATACAGATGGTATTCTCTATTGCCCACAACCCAAAATTGTCCCTGATTGTTGCATTGATGGAATGAGCGAGTCCGTCAAGGTTGATTATCGACCCCACGTTGCTGTTAGGGTGTATAGAGTTTTTCTGGTTCAGCTCATCTCACTCAGCATCAGTTCATGCAAATCCCTACAGGCTTCCCTGAATTCCCATCCCTCCTGGTTTCTAATAGAACAGAGTGTTTCATCACATACATACACCACAGTTTGCTAAGCCATTCCCAAGTTGAAGGACATTTACTTGATTTCCAATTTTTTGCCACCACAAACAAGGCTGCTATGAATATTTTTGCACAAATGGTGTTTTTACCCTTTTTCATCATCTCTTCAGGGTATATACCTGTGTGTGTGCATTATGCATACTTGTCACAAAAAGTTGGGTGCAGGTTTCCTTCCCTCTCTCAATTTTCATCTAGAAGAACTTTAAATAATCCAGATGACCCAGAAGACCTCTCAACCACTTTGGAAGTTTAGGACAGAAAAGACAGTAGTTAATAGCTCTACTACTTGTCCAACAAAGAAATGAACACATTCCTCATGAGAGCTTCTTGTGCACTCTACAATCTTGAGTTGAACATTTACCACATAAGCTCTCTAATTTTGTACTTACTTTGTTTTTAATTCTCTATTTGTATATATGACAGTGTCTCAAATTTAGGGGGGTTGTTTTGTATCAACTTGGTCTTGTTGTGCCACTTTAATACATACATATATATATATATATATATATATACATATATATATTATATATATATATATGTATATATATATATATATATATATATATACTTGTTTCTGTACGTTACTTACAAAAGATTGCTTAACCAAATATATGCTAAGCTGAAAATTTGGGAAGAATGCATCAATGGGGCTTCAAGTACATAGCATAACATATTTAACCTCTCAAAAAGAACCTGAGTATTAAATAAGGAAATTTATTTCTGAAGTATTTTAATTTCTAATATAGTGGCACACTGAAATCTTAAACAAATAATATCTTTCTTATAATTCAGTTACATTTTTTTAGTATTCAAAATAGTATTTTGAATGATACTATAATTGAAATATAACTTCCAGTTCTGGATTTTTATTCTCACTGGTGAAAATATTTATAAGACTTATTTAATATCTACCTTCTGAGATGGGTTATTTAAATTCTTTTTTCCCCTCTTTGTGGGTTTTATTTTAAGTGGAAATATTTACTTATCTCATTTAAGTTTCTTGATTTTTTAGTAGACAAAATTATTTCTCCATTTTCTTTATTTTATTTGTTTTGAATTCTCTTTGCTAATTTACATTTCCTTTAGTCTCTCTCACCTAATATTATTTAAGGATATATCTATTTTTTTCCTTTAAAGCAAATTCCTATTTTTATTACTCACTGAATTTATAGGTTTAGCAGTTTGCCCAATTAAATTGATGTTTTTCTTTCAGTTGTTATTTTTTTTAGTGTGATAATTTGTTCTCTCTAAGGACAGAACCTCCCAAAAGTTGCATACTGTGAAATTGACCTTTTCATAAAATTAATGTTTCCATGATTTGTTCTTTAACATGCTTTGCTAAAAACAAATTTTAATCCTTCCTACAAAGAAAATTGTTTCTTTATTGAATATCATTTTTGAACTATGTGAATTAAGTTATTTATTGAAATAAGGAATTCTTAATTTGAATTTGTGATATTTTTATGATCTGATATATTATCAACTTTTTAAAGAATCTCACATCATCAAGAATGGTTGGAATTCTATTTCATTAAAAATACTTTTTTTCTGCCATTCTATAACTATTGTCATTGATATTTTATTTTTCCAAATATATGTTATGAAAGCTTTTCAGTATTCATTCATATGCATATGGCTTGCCCAAGGTCACACAGTTAGGCAAGTGCCAAGTTTCTGAAGTCACATTTGAACTCATGTCCTCCTGACTCCAGGGCCAGTGCTCTATACACTGCGCCACCTAGCTACCCTATATATTTTTCAAAAGAATGCAGTGTGCATCATATTCTAAAGTGTTTCTTTTTTGCTTGGTTTGGTTTTTATTCCTCTGAGTATAGAAAAAATAGTAATCCATAACATTTATATACCATAACTTGTTCATCCATTCCCCAAATGATGGATGTCCCCTAGATTTCTAATTCTTTGCCATTACAAAAAGAGCAGCTATGAATATTTTGGAACATGAAGTACTTTCCCCATTTTTTAATGATTTCTTTTGGATAGAGGATTTGAATTGGAATTGCTGGGTTAAAGGATATGATAAGTTTTATTGCTCTTTGTGCATGGTTCTTATAGATTTCAAGAAAGTTTTGATCTTTTCATAACTCTACCAGAAAAGCATTAATATTCCAATCCTTCCACAACCTCTCCAACATTGATCATTTTCCCTTTTTCTTATAGCTAAATTTACAGGTGTGAGATGATACCTTATTTTTGCTTTGACTTGGATTTCTATAATCAAAAATGATTTGGAGCATTTTTCATATGATTATATATAAATTTAATTTTATCATTTGATAACTGCCTATTCATAATCTTTCACCAATTGGTGAATGATTTGTGACCTTTTAAATTTGTTGTAATTGAAACCTTCAATAGAACTCCTAGTTGTGAAGATTGTTTCCCATCTTTTTTATTTTCCTTCTAATTTTGACAGCATTGATTTTGTATTTTTAGTAAATTAATTTATTTTTTCTTCCATATGCATATAGATATTTTTAAGTTACAAAATTTCCTTCCTCCTTTCATTCCCATAGTCCTCCTCTCAGCAGTGAACAGTCAGGTTAGTCTTGTACATGCATATTCTTTGATAAACATGTTTGCAGATTTGTCATTTTTGGTATGAGGAATTAGGATTAAGGGAAAGAGATACATAAGAGATAATTTTTATAAAGTGTTCATCAAATTCTGAAGGTTTTTTGTTTTGTTGTGTTTAGTTTTGCTTCCTCTGGATGGGGGATAGTGTTGTCCATAGCCTGGAGGAAACATTTGTCCTAGTTCTCTCAACTGAGAGATGCTGCTTCCATTAAGGTTGATCATCTCACATTGTTGTTGCTAATGTGTACAATGTTCTCTTGGTTCTGCTTCCTTCACTCAGCATAAGATCCTGTAATTCATTCCATGTTTCTCTACAGTATTACCATTTAGGGTTTCAAATAGAACAATAATATTACATAGTTTTTATGTACTATAACTTGTTTAGCCGTTCCCAATCGATAGGCATCCCCTGAATTTCCAATTCTTTGCCACTGCAAAAAAAAGAACTGCAATGAATTTTGTGGAACATGAGGGACTTTTCTCATTTTTTATGATTTCTTCTGGATATAGGCCTAGAATCAGAACTGCTGGGTGAATGGGAATGAACATTTCTATTGCTCTTTAAGCATAGTTCAAAATCACTCATTTCAAACTCTTTAAAGTTGCACTCTATTTCTTGTTTGGTTATAAATTTGTCCCCTTTCCAAAGGGTTGAGAAACAGAGAATTTATTAGTTTATAAAATTATCTGGTGCAATCCTTTATATTTAAAGCCTGTACCCATTTTGACCTTATTTTGGTATAGGATGCAAAATGTAGGTTTATGCCTAGTTTTTGCCACACTATTTTTCAATTTTCCCAACAATTTTTGTCAAATAGTGAATTCTTATTCTAGAAGCTAATATCTTTGGATTTCTCAAACAGTAGATTGCTGTAGTCATTTACTATTGTATCTTTTGAACCTATCCTAATACACTGACCCATTACTCTATTTCTAACCAGTTCCAGGCAATTTTGATGACTGCTGCTTTATAGTTTTTGATATGGTAGACCCAGACCACCTTTTTTCATCATAACCCTTGCTGTTCTTGCTCCAGATAAATACTGTTTTTATTTTTTCTAGCTCTGCAAAATAATTATTTGGTAATTTGATTGTCATGTCATAGAATAAGTAATTTAATTTGAGTGGATTGTCATTTTTATTATATTAGCTATCTTAACTATGAGCAGTTGACATTTTCCCAAGGATGTAGATTTGACTTTATTTGGGTGAAAAATTTTTTATAATTGTGTTCATACAGTTTCTGGGTTGGTCTTGGAGGTAGATTCCCAAGTATTTAATATTGTCTAGAGTTACTTTAAATGGAGTTATGGAATTTCTCTTTCTATCTCTTGCTCTTTGGCTTTGTTGTTCATATATACATACATACATACATACATACATACATACATACATATATACATACACACACACATATATATATATATATATATATATATATGTTGATGATTTATGTGGGGGTATTTTATATATCCTACTACTCTGTTGAATTTGTTAATTGTTTCAAGGAGTTTTCTTTAAGTATACCATTATATCATCTGCAAAGACTGAATGCTCTGCATCGTCATTGCCAATTCTGATTTCTTCAATTTTTTTCTTTTCTTTTTGCTAAAGTTCACATTTCTAAAACTATATTGTATGGTAATGGTGAAAATGGGAACTCTTGTTTCACTCCTGATTTTATTGGGAATACTTTGAGTTTATCTCATTACATATATATTTCTTGATGTTTTAGATAGAACCTGCTTATTATTTTAAGGAAAACTCCATTTATTCCTAAACTTTCTAGTGATTTTAATTATGATATTGTAATTTATCAAAGGCATTTTTAGCATCTTTTGAGAAATTCATATGATTTCTGCTGGTTTTGCTATTGATATGTTCAATTATGTTGAGTGTTTTCCTAACATTTAATTATCTCTACCTATCTGGGATAAATTCTACCTGATCATGCTGTATTATCCTAGTAATAACTTGCTGTATTCTCCATGCTAAAATTTTACTTAAGATTTTTGTATCAATATTCTTTAGTGAAATTAGTCTATGATTTTCATTGTCTGTGTTGATTCTTCCTGGTTGGTGTTTTAGCACCATGTTAGTGTGGTAAAAGGAATTTGACAGAACTCCTCCTATTTTATGAAATAGTTTATGTAGAATAGGAATTAATTGTTCCTTAAATGTTTGGTAGAATTCGCTTGTAGATACATCTGGACCTGGAGATTTTTTTCCTTTGGGAGTTTATTGATGCTTTCTTCAATTTCGTTTTCTGAAATGGGGTTATTTTATATTTTATTTCCTCTTCTGTTAATCTGGGCAGTTTAAATTTTTATAAATATTCATTCTTTACTCATGCTATCAAATTTATTGACATACAGTTTGGCAAAGTAGCTCAGAAATATCTCTGTAATTTGCTCCTCATTGTTTGTTTTTGATCCTGATAATTTGGTTATCTTCTTTCTTTTTTAAAATCAGATTAATAAAAGGTTTATGCATTTTATTGACTTTTTCCTAAAACCAACTCTTAGATGTTTTTATTAGATCAATGATTTTCTTGCTTTTCAATCCTCTCCTGATTTTTCAGCGATTCTAATTTGATATTTATTTGGGGAACTTTAAGTTTTACTTTTCCTAGCTTTTTCAGTTGTAAAACTGATTCATTTATCTCTTCTTTTTCGATTTCATTCATAAAAGCATTTAGAGATACAAAGTTTCTCCTCAAAACTGCCTTGGCTACATCTCATAAATTTTGGTATGATATCTCATGATTATCATTTTCATGAATATAATTATTGATTTTTATGATATGCTGTTTAATTCACTCGTTATTTAAAATTAAGTTATTTAGTTTCCAATTAATTTTTAGTTTCTCTTTCATGACCCTTTATTACATGTAATTTTTATTTTGTCATGCTCTGAGAAGTATGAGTTTATTATTTCTGCTTTTCTGCATTTGATTATAAAGTTTTTTATGCCCTAGTACATGGTCTGTTTTGATGTAGATGTTGTGTACTGTCAAGAAAAATGTATATTACTTTTTATCTTCATTAAGTTTCCTCCAGAGGTCTATTATATCTAAGTTCTCTAAGATAACATTCACATTCTTAACTTCCTTCTTGTTTATTTTATAGTTAGGTTTATTTATTTCTGAGAGAGGGAGGTAGAAGTTCCCCATTATTAAAGCTTTGCTCTCTGTGTCTACTTGCAGTTCACTCAGCTATTCCTCTGGGAATTTGGATGTTATAACACTAGGTACATAAATGTTTAATAATGATATACTATATAATACTTTATATATATATGTATATGTATACTATATAATAATATATATCCATTACTTAAAAATCCTTTAAGATGATGTAGTTTCCTTCCTTAAACATTTTATTGAAATCTATTTTTGCTTTTGCTTTATCTGAGATCAGGATTACTACCCCTGATTATTTTTATTTCAGTTAAAGCATGATACATTTTACTCCATCCTTTACCTTTACCCTCTTTGTATCTCTCTGCTTCAAATGCATTTCCTGTAAACAACATATTGTAGAATTCTGGTTTTTAATCCATTCTGTTATCTGCTTCCATTTTATGGGAAAGTTCATCTCATTCACATTTACTTCGAGATTACTAGTTCTGTATTTTAGTTCATGCTATCTTTCCTCATTTATATTTTTTTCTGTCCTTTCCTCTCATACCTCATCACCAAGGTTTTATACACTTTCCCCTTCAACTTTTCTTTTAAAATTTAACTTTCTGTTTACTTTCACTTTTACTTAAGCCTTCCCTTTTATTAGTCTCTTCTTTTCTTATCTTTTTCTTCTCTTGTTCCCCTCTTTCCCTGTAGAGCAAGATAGATTTTTTAAACCCATGTGGAAATATATCTTATTCCCTCTCTGGACCAAATCTAAATAGAATTTACTCAGTGTTCATACCCTTCCTCCTTGCCCTCTAAAATTATAAATCTTTGTGCCTCTTCACTTGGCTTTATTTTTGACTTTAGTACTATTAATCAGGTATCATAAATCACAGCTTGATTAATTGATTGTTTCATAGGTTCAAAGTGTTATTCAAATACTATCACATATTGATTGAATGCTTGATTGTTTGATAAGCAGCTTTGTCTCAATGTCACTAAGAACCCTCCCCTCTTGTCTCCTTAGAATTACACTATTCAAGAGTCTTGAAATACAACAGAACAAAATCATTTCTTACCTTACCCCCTTTTCCAGGACATAGGATCCTAAGTATCATCTAAATCCAAATCATTTCATGAACTATTGGTATCTCTCCCCACCACAGATATTTTCACCCACAGTTCTTCCCCCTCCCCTTCCCACTACTCTTGTGAGTAATTTTTCACTCTTTTCTTCTTCCAAGGTGGCATTGTTTTCATTTTTATCTGCATAGTAATTGTTTATAGTGAGCACTCAGCTTTTTTGCTCATTTTGATAGTCTGAGCTCTAATCCTCGGTATTAGTACAGGCCCAAACTTTTTAATGCTGGGGCTGGGATCTAACCCCTGATTTGTTGTTGACCAAGATGTTGCTTATGCAATCAATGTCTTGACTTTGCAGAGGTTTTATTTCTCCTTTATATCCAGTTTCTGCCTATGCAATGGTTTGTTCCCAACTCAGTCCTATCTTTTTCCCAGGTCTTCCAGGTTTCAGACATTGGGGTTCATACTTGCTGGCTTGCATCTAGCTGCTGGGACCTATGCTGTTGTCCAGCTGTCAGGACCAGGACTACACTGTGGCTTAAAACTTTTTCCTGGTTATCCTACACTCCAGTCTCACTTTGCTTTACTTCCCTTCTTCCTGAAGATCTTGTATGATGTCTATCATTGAAAATTTCTTTGGATCTTTTCTTTTTCTTGGTGGGATCTGTAGTTTAAATGTCAGCACAAAAGCTTCATTTATCTTTGGTAAGAAAAACTCCAGGAGCATGTTAGCTTCATGCCACCATCTTAGCTCCACTCCAGAAAGCCATTCTATAACAATATTTTATGTTTTTCTGTGTAATTTTTCTTGTTACTTGCTTTTTAGGAAGGATTATTTCCACATCTCTTCTTTATAAGGGTAAATGCCAGATTTTGTGTAATCTTAAGTATAATCTTTCTTATTAATTGTATTTTTTTTCTGGATTCTTATAATTTTTTTCTTTGATGTCAAGTCTGGATTTTGTTCATAGTATTCCTATAAGCCTTTAATTTTGAAAATTCTTTAACAAAAGTGACTGGTGAATTCTTTATAGTTTTTAATTCTCATAGGTTTGGGACATTTGGGACATTTACATTCACAAATTCTTGTAATATGATATTTTGGTTTTTCTTTTGGATAAAATTATCGGTGTGTGGTTTACTCATGTTCTCTTTATTTTTTTAATATAATTTCTTGATTTGTTTTCTCTGTTTTTCATTTAGGGGTAAAAGGTAAAATAAAATAAATCTTTCTAATAATCATATCTGTAAACATATGTCTCATTTTTTTTACTCTAAATTCATAGGCTCTCTCTCATGAGATAGGCACATGGTTTCATGATTAACCTATTATAGTCAAAAATATATATGTATGTAAGTACATGTCTTTTGATCTATCTGTTTTTATCTATCTATCTATCTATCTATCTATCTATCTATCTATCTATATTTTTATCTTTCTATCTTGTCCAAAGTTAGGCAGCTAGTAAGTATAAAGTGTCAGAGTGTCAGAGATTATATATATATATATATATATATATATATATATATATATATATATATTACAGGTAATATCATTAACATATTGGAATCTTGCTTGGTCATTAAATTGATCAGAATTCTTAAGCCTTTCAAAATTATTTTCCTTTTTAATACTGGATCCTTGACTTATTTCTAGTTCTTTTTTTTTTTAGGTTTTTGCAAGTCAAACGGGGTTAAGAGGCTTGCCCAAGGCCACACAACTAGGTAATTATTAAGTGTCTGAGACCAGATTTGAACCCAGGTACTCCTGACTCCAAGGCTGGTGCTTTATCCACTACACCACCTAGCTGCCTCTATTTCTAGTTCTTTATCAGGTAGGATGCTGTTTCAGTTATTCTTAATACAGAATGAGGACCTGAGCTAAGGTAGTGGTTAAGTGAGTATAGAATAGATGAAAAGAAGAGATATTGTATCAAAACATTATGATTTGGCAACTCATTTAATAAAGATGTATGAGGGATATGGAAAAGCCAAAGATGATCTTGGATGACTAGTAAGATGGTGGTCCCCTCAAAAGAATGGGGAACAGAGAAGTAGCAAGTTTTTAGTCATCTGATTTTTTCCACATAACATAATAATCATCCTTATATCATCTACCAGTTAATTGGCAAAATCAAAACAAGAAATTCACAAAAAATTATGACTGTGTATTCACAGATTTGGAAAATAAAGAAGCCCATGTTTCCATAGGAGAATATGGGAGATGTTATGGAAGGGTACTAGGTGGGGGAAAACAAGGTAGACCAATGAAGAACTTTAAGTGATGTCAGTGTTTTGGGGAGAAAGGTGGATGATGATCTACCAAAGACAGGAAGAAGAATAAGAAAAGAATAGATAAGCAAAGACTTTTGACAGTATCCACAAAGGGTAGAAGTTAACCATGTCAAAAGGTAAAGGGAATGGATATTGAGGAAAAAGAATCACATTTATCAGTTTGGCCATCATTGTTATGAACTATGCCAAAGAGCAAGAAAACTGCTTATACCCTTTAACCCAGCAATTCCAATTCTAGGACTATATCCAAAAGAAATCATAAAAAATGGGCAAAGTCCCACAAGCCCAAACTTATTCCTAGCAGCTCTTTCTGTAGTGGCAAAGAACTGAAAATTGATGGGATGCCCATTTATTGGGAAGTGGTTGAACAAGTTATGGTATATGATTAATTTGAAATATTATTGCTCCATAGGAAATCATAAATGGTTGAACTCTAGAGAAGCATGGAATGAATAACAGGATCTGATACTGAGCAATGGGAACAGAGTTAAGGGAACATTGTATTCACTAACAACAACAACATTGTGAGTTGATCAACCTTGATGGATCAGCTCTTCTCAGCAGTTCAGAGACCTAGGAAAACCCTATCAGCCAGGCTGAGGACAAAGTTATACCCATCAGGAGGAAGAAAAATAAAACTAAGCAAAGTAAATAAATCAAAACAAAAGCAAAAAAGAACCCTTCAGAATCTGATGAACACTACATTCATCTTTTAAAAAAATATAACTTATGTATTTCTTTCCCTTAATCCTAATTCTTTATACCAAAAATGACTAATCTGTAAACATATTTAACACACAAGTCAATGTACATTTTTAATCTGACTATTCACTGCCTGAGAGGAGAGTAGAAAGGAAGGGTGGAAGGAAATTTTATAACTTAAAAATATACATATGCATATAAATGAATGTTGACAAACTTTCATTGAAAAGTCCTTTGACTTTTCCTTCTGGGCAGCTGGGTCATACCTTTTTCCAAGGTCTTCAGGGTACTGCCTGACACAACCAGCATGTTCAATAATGAGAGTTCAAACTAGGAGAGATGAGTAACAAGTTTTATTAACAGGCCACTACATCTCTGCATTTTCAAGCAGACAGTCCTTTTTTATACATGTAAGACCACTCTATCAGCCTCTTTTAGGTATGCAAAACAGTGTAACTCAAAGATCACTCCTAGGCTTCATCTTTCACAATAGATGTTCTCTTTTCTATCAACTTCAAAGGGGTCAGATAATGGTTAAGTAAAGAAGGAGCAGAGCTCCTCCCTGAGTACAGAGCACACTCAGATATTTGCTATTATCAGAGCATTCTGATCTTTCCAAACATCTGGGTCTCATGTTTTCTCCAGAGAACTTCATGGCCAGCATTCTTAACTTTAACCCTTTACATTTTATATCATGTATTTGGAAAAATATCAATAACAAAGACATCAGTGTCAACTTGGAGAGAGTAATTCAGTTAAGTGATAGCATTATAAAATATTCTATAAGCAGTATAGTGGGAGGAAAGTGAGGAAGTCAAAAAATGGATACAGACTTTTCTTGAGGAGTGATGGTGAAAGGGAAGGGAGATATAGTATGATGCATTGAAGACTTGAAAGGTTTATTTGAAAAAAATTTGTATTTTTTTTTAAAGATGATGGAGATCTGAATATTTGTATTCAACAATAAAGAATGCATTTGATGTTAGGAGTAGAGTTTAAAAATGAGAGTGACAGACAGAAAGGATGAGAGAGAGAACATCAGCGAAAAAGAGCCACAGTCCCAGAAAGGGAGGAAAATTCAGAAATAATTAAAAAGGAAGGAAATAAGGAAGATAAAATAGAATGAAGGGAAAAAAGAAGGAATGGAGGAAAAAGGAAGGTAATAAGTATTTATTAAATGTCTACTATGTGCCAGGCACTGCATTAAGTGCTTTACAAATGTGATTTCATTTGGCTTTCTCAACAATCTCATTTGGTAGATACTATTATTATCATCATTGAACAAGTGAGGAAACTGAGGCAGGCTGAGGTAGTAGCCCAAGGTAGTAAAGGTTTGAAACAAGATTTGAACTTAGGTCTTCTGATTTTTCCAGCACCAAGCTGAGGATGATTAGTTAGGCAGACTTTCTGTTTGGATGGATTTGGGAACAGAAGAGGAAATATTTATGAAAAAAATGAAAAAAATTCTACCCCAATGTTTTCTCTTGACATGCTATTCTTAAAATCTATGGCAGCAAAGAATGAGATTTTCCATAAATAATCAAGTTATAAATGCTTACAGTTGTCAATCATTCAGCCTAACCTGGTCCTTGCAAGAAGGGAATAATTATTTTGGCAACATATAATCATGAAAACCACATTTGGTATAGAATGATTGTAATTTGTGTTTTTAGAGGACAAGAAAAACATTTTTAGTAGTTGCATTTTTATCATTGTCAATTATATTATTACTACTTTCAGTCTAGCAATTTATATTTGAGTGAATGAATGTAATATGGGAGAATTATTTCAGATTTTTCAGCCAAGAAAAAAATATAAAAGAATTATTTTAGGAAATTGTGAGTCATGTGCAGGAGAGTTTGGAACAGGGAGAAAGAGGTAACAGTGAGATAAGTGAGGATTTTGTAAGGCTCCAAGCATGAGGTGATGAAGGCACTGTGTTATCGAAATCAAAACAGATGGGCAGTGGGAATTTGTTTAGAAATCATAAAAACTCATGTTAGTCTTTCTAAAGAGCAGAATGTTAGTCATGAGATTGGTCAGTTTTCTCTAACGATAACTCTCTTTCAAAGTATGTTTTATATAGAGTTTCTAAACACAGCTAATTCTCAGCTTAGCCATTGTTTGGGTAAATGTATCTCAGGCTTAGCTGCAGGATAAAGAACTAGATTATTGTTCAAGAATATGGTATAAGACCCTATTTAATAGGGTAAAAGGATTTAGAAGAGCCTTAGAGATTATTTAGTCCAATGCCCTGTCATTTTACTTGAATACTCTCAAATCATGAAGATAGTATAGGTTTAATAAATTATTTAATTGATTTGCATTTGTTATAATATAAATAATATAATAAAATAATAACAATCCAGTTTTCACAATTATTATACTTTCATACATTATTATAAGTGTTTCATCATTTCAAATATCTTATGTTTGTAACATGAATGTTTGCTTGTTCTTTTAAAATGGAGGAGATTTGAATGTGTTTGTAGGTAAAAGGAAAGGAAGTACTAGGCAAGGAGAGAGTATAGGCAAGAGACTGACAGATACACAAAGAGGGAATTGGAGAAGAAGAGGCATAGCTATAGAGAGGGAGATAGAGATATAAAAAACTGAGACAGAAAGAAAGGAAGAAGGAAATAAACATAAGAAGGAAGGAAGGATGGAAGAAGGAAAAAAAGGAAAAAATATGAATGTAATTTTTCCAACTAGTGGTACAGTGAATAGAAAACTGAACTTGGAATGAGGAAGACCTGAATTCAAATTCTGCTTCAGCCATTTATTAGCTGTGTGAGCCTGATAAAATCATTTAAGTTCTGTTTGCTTTAGTTTTTCCATGTAAAACTTCTCAGGGTGATTGTGAGGATAAAATGAAATATTTATAAAAAAAATTTATAAACACTGACTAGATCCTAGTAGGAGTTTCGTGGTGTTCATTCGTTTTAGTAAAGTCCAATTCTTCATGACCTCATTAGGGTTTTCTTGGCAAAGATACTGCAGTAATTTGCCTTGACCTTCTCCAACTCAGTTTACATATGAAGAACTGAGGTAAACAGGGTTAAGTGACTTGCCCAAGGTCACAAAGCTAATAAAAGTCTAAGACCAGATTTGAATTCATGAAGATGAGTGTTTTCTGACTTTGTGCTTAGCAAGTTTTTCACTGAACTACCCAGTTACCCAGAAGGTGCTACAAATAAATATATACACATATGTAATATGTAATATTAAATAACATGCATATATATCATTATTCTACAATCTTTCTCCTCTTTCCCTTTTTCCAGTTATCTGTGTAAATGTCTGAATACAGTCATACAAATATGTGCATACATGAAGACATAGTCTTATAAACTTTAAAGGACTTTGTAAATATGAGCTATTATTAGAATTTAATTGAATAAGAGAAAAGTGTGAGAAAGAAGTGTTAGCCAGAATTAAAAAGGTTATAAAGACAGAAACCATTAAATGAGAATGAGCAAGGTTATAGTAGAGAATTATGTGTTATTATATTAATACAAATAAAAATCATTATAAAATATTTAGTAAATATTTACTGCCTTTAAGACCAGTCAGAAATGGAATCATTCTGACTTCATTTCCTGAAAAGATTCAAATCATTCCAACAACTCTTACTAAAGTATTAGTCTTGAAAATAGTATATGCAATAGTATACCCCTGCAAGATACATTATTATTTAATTTCTCCCAATAATACCTCCCTTTATAGTCTTCATTTGTGGAGGAATGCTAAGAAGTTTGAGACTCAGTCTGTGACTTCAGGGAAATTGCAATCTAATTGAAGAGAACATGCATGCAAATTAATACAATACACACACATTTACATGTATATATGCATACATACATTCATACACATACACACGCACATATATATATATATATATATATATATATATATATATAAACATATCTATCACTAACAATTGATAAGATCAGATAGGGTGTTTGAAGTAAACAGTAAATGCTAAAAACCCAGAACACTTCTCAAATTCAGAGGGATTAATTTTTATGAGTTCAGTGGTCATGGGGGCATTCATAGACAAGGTAGTAAGAATGAATATTGACTCAGAAGTATAAAAAGACCCAAATTAGTGGAGAGGACTTTTTTCCTACTGAAGAAACAGAGACAGTGTTTTTCTGTAGGAAATAAAAATAGTAAACAATTGCATTGGGATTGAAATTCAGGTCTATTTTCAAACATATTGCTCTAGTACAATGAATAAACCAGCATAATAAGATTCTTGCCTTAAAATGTACTTCACTGATGAAGAGTGACAAGTTATCTGTAATTTCAGGGCTTAGAGAGTATCTTAATTTCCTAAGAGATTCAAAAGCAAACAAACAAAAAAAAAAAACAACAGAGTTAGGGTTAGGGCTTGAACACAAGATTCTAAGAAAGGCTCTCTGTTACACTGTATGGCTTCCTCATTTTTTTCTACATCTTTATTTTTTAAGTAGTTTTGTAAAACCAATTAATTTTTTAATTCTTCAAATCAAGGCCCTTTCCAAGAAAAGACAATAAGGTATTATGACAATTCAGTTTTTTATTTTTGCTGATTTTATATATGATGGAGACAATGGAATGGAGACAATTTTATATATGATAGAGACAATGACCCTAAGGTCATATGTAGAGAGATATTTTCTATTTTTTTAAAGATTTCATTTATTTTGTTTTACAATATCTCCCCCATTCTTGCTTCCCTCCCCCAACCCCCATAGAGGGCATTCTGTTAGTCTTTACATTGGTTCCATGTTATACATTGATCTCAGTTGAATGTGATGACAGAGAAATAATATCCATAAGGAAGAAAAATAAAGTATGAGATAGTAAAATTACATTATAAGATAATGGTTTTTTTTCCCTAATTTGAAGTTAATGGTCTTTGGTCTCTGTTCAAAGTCCATAGTTCTTTCTCTGAATACAGATGGTATTTTCCATTGCAGATAGCCCAAAATTATCCCTGATTGTTGCACTGATGGAATGAGCAAGTTCATCAAGGTTGATCATCACCCAAGATGCTGTTAGAGTGTACAATGTCTATCTGCTTCTGCTCTTCATAGAGAGATATTTTCAAAGGTAAAAATATTTTATATACTTTAGGACACCATTACCAATGAGAAGAAAATGGATAAAAAATAAACATCCATCAAGATACTGAAAAAAGTAAGTTTATTTAATTTTTTTCTCAAATTTTTCTTATTCCCCTCATTCCTTCAGATTAAAATTGCAGGTTAAGCTACATAATCTCCCTTCAATATTAATTTAATTTTATTAAAATGAATGTATATGCACTAAAATGTGCCTAAGAAAACTTATACCCAAATAAGTTATTTGTATTCATTCTACTGGAGTTATTCTACATTTGTATTTACTAAATTTAATCTTCTTTTGCATAAAACTTTTCCTCTATTAATGGACACTTATCCACAATTCATATTTTCCCTAGTTCCTTCTGTTCAGATTTACCAGATTCAGGAAGGAAGGTACAAGGTTGTGTTATTAACAACATGGATTTAATCATACATCACTTTAAAAATGAAAAAAAATTAAGAAGGCTAAAGAAAACAAGGACAAGTCAAAAGGTAAATAGTGAATAATAAAGAAAGTCTTAAAACACATGTCCTGAGACCACCAGTGGGTATGTGATGGGGATGGTAAAAAAATTATATTACCCTGTCTTATAGTTGCAACACTAGAGGGAAATCTCTCAGAAAGGGTGCGAAAAGTAGCTAAGGGAAAGAAGAGACTTTTGAGAAAGAAATGGAGTATGATAAAATTATTTATGAATTGCAGCATCTTATATTTAATGTTACTTTGGGTATTTAGAGTCCTTTAACCTACCACCATTGAGACCTTTATACAAGTTAGATTTGAAACTTCCCAAAGAGAATGCGTAAGAAAAGATGAAGAATATTTCCCAGAAGAACCTGGGGAAAGGGGAAAATTAAATCGAATTCCTTTTTTGCTATGTTTGTTTGTTTTTAGTGGAAAGGACTTGACTTACAGGAAATCAACTTCTTGAAATCAGGACCTGTTTTGTTTCAGTTGTTACCTGTTCAACAGCTAGTACAAGGCTTTCTATAAAGTAGAGAAATAAGAAATATTTGCTCATTTAATTAGCTGAATTGAATTTTTAAATGAAATCTTGGAAATGGCTGATTTTTGATTGCTAAAGTTCTGTTTTCTTTCTTCATGCAACTGTTGCCCTGAAAAAGATATTACTCAGATTCGCATGTTAACTATTATGGAACATCTCTTCCATCTTTCTTGCTTTAGTATATTCTCTGTTGTTATGTATTCTTTGTCTAGTATTTCTAACCATTATTGTATTTTTAGCAAATATAGATTGCAAAGCATTCTTATTGTTTATTTAATAGTTCATGCTATAAAATAAATTGGAAGAAAATAACTGAAAGCCCAAAGAGAGATTTTCTAGAGTTGACATTTTTACAGGAATCTAAGAATTAGTATCTGGGGAAAAAAACACATACAGTAGTAATTTTGTTAAATGTTGCACTTTGGAATGATGATAATTAGCTTACATGTGTTGCTCATTATGTTTACTGCTACAATGCCTATCACCCTGCTGATTCCTAATGCAAAATAAGCAATAGAACCTTTAAATTCCTGCAGTGTAAAATTTTTAGAAATTAACATTTTGCCCGAAGATAACATAATTAGGGTTTGCTGTTTTGTATCAAAGTGTTTGGGTTTTTAACAATTTAAAAGACTGCATCTGATTGCTGACTATTGGAGTGAGCTGAAAGCAAACTGTAGAAATCTTGTGCAACAGAGGAATGCTTACTCTAAATCACCCAGGTGGCTGCTGACGATCCCACCCAGAAGTGCAATAATGTTCTTTGTGGCAGAAGATAATTTGGATTAAACAAAAATTATGGTGCTTTGTTTACAGTTCTATCAACAGTGCACTCAGGACCACTAATGTGAGAAATTGCTCAAAGGGACATTTATTTTAGAGAACAATTTTTTGGGAAAGGGTGTGTCAGTTTTTGTTCATTTCAATCAGAATGACTCTATTGCTAAGAAGCATTTTGCCTTTTTAAAAACGCCCCTAGTCATTTGTGGTTAAATGATATATTTATAAATATGAGCAAGACTTAGAAACACTTTGCAACCATTCTATGGTATCATACCATTTAACTGAAGATGTTTCAATTAATTTTCTCTAATGGGTTTTTAAATTTTATTTTCTGTTTCCCACAGATTATTGTAGCATTGGGTCAAATTGTCCTAAGTTTAGGAGTAGAAAGTACCATAGGGATCATTAAGATCAATTGACTCATTTTCTCTATGATGAAACCTTATATGGGACCCAGAGGATGAGACTTCACCAAGGTCAGATGATTATTAAGTGGGAGTCAGGATATAAATGCAAGTCTTTGTCCCCAAGTCTATATATTATCCTTTCCACTACATCTGGCTGTCTACATTTTAAGTTTTACATATTCTGCGTGATAATTTCCCCAGGTACTATTTAATAAACATTGTTCATGCATGTAAAAATGTTCCAACTCTAATTTAAGAAGCCATTACCTTAGAAAAAAAGTTTTTACCTCTTTATACTTCAAGGTTTCCTATTTTGAAATCATATGGTTTATGCATAAGTATTTTATGTGAAAAATATGACAATAAAAATAATGAAATGCTTAGAAAGAAATTAATATCAAGTTTTATTAAATTATCCTTCATATTTGAACATGTACTACTGATAGAAAAAATACTCTTAATATTTGTCACTTCTCTGTGACAAACATAGTAGACAATATAATTATATATTGTTGGACAAAAAACTTAGAATTTAGTGTAATTCATTTCAACAAAAAATTTAATGCTATGTTAAAACAAAAAACAAAAATAAAATAATCTGTCTTCATGAAGCTTGTACTTATTGAGGAAAAATAAATAGCACAGATTCTGCACTAGATTACATAAACATGAGTAGAGGAGGAAACAGAGTCAAGGAGGTGTAGATAAAGGCAATGTCTCAAATGAGTTTTCTCAAAATCTCTTTGAAACAACTTAAAAAATATTTTTTTTAAATATTCAATTCAAATTGAATTCTGCAGCAGTAGGAACAACAAAAGTCAGGGTAAGACAATTTTCCAGTCCAGGAGATGAAGAAGTTGGCAGGACAGACCAAATCATCAGACTTGTAGTTGGATCTGTGCTAGAGGTGAGCAGCATACCTGGAAGTAGTTCTACTTCATTATTATAAACAACAACAACACCAGTATCTCTAATACCAAAGATGGTAATGGGGTTAGAAAACTAGTCAGGAGATAATAAGGTGTGCATTTCTGGAACTGGATGTACGATATTGTTTCAGTGCCCATATGTAATTCTGGGTCACTTCCCAAAGCTAAGAGGAACATTGGTTGACTAATTTTTAAAATAGCAGTGATGAAAAGCCCTGATCACCATTGCAAAGTAGAGAATAATGCTTGTGGTAACTCATATAACATACAAGGACACAGACAAAGAGTGTTAAATACACTGCTCCAGAGGGCAGCTAGGTGGCTCAGTGGATAAAGCCCTGGAGTCAGATGGACCTAAGTTCAAATCTGAATCCTCTGATACATGTTTAGCTATTTGACCTTGGACCAGTCACTTAACCCCATTTCCTTGCACCCCCCCAAAAAAAAATATACATTCCTCCTTAGGTCATATCACCTTGGAAGAACACAATGCAGATTCCGAGTGCCAGTTTTACAAACAACATCAAGAAAAATGTGAAGCGCTGTGTCCTAGGGACAGAAACCAACTTCAGTATGAAGTTAAAAGTCAAGAACTAGACTGGAAAACTGAGGAGACAACAAAGAAGAGCCTGACCATAAAAAGTTAATATGGTGATTAGGAAGCACAAGAAATAAAACTTTTAAAATATTGAAGTTTGAAGTCAAGATATACATGCAAAGTTTCAAAAAATATCTAAATTGGTCACAGACTTAAAAAATAATTCCTGAAAGAGCTGGAGAAGTTTTTAATAATGAAAAAAGGAGAGAGAAAAGAAAATGGAGAAAATGAGAGAGAAACAAGTAAAATAAGAAAAAGAGATTGAGCAATTTGATAAAAGAAGCAAAAAAAATAAAGAAAATAGCACCTTAAAAACTGAATTGCTTAAGTTATAAAAGAGGCAAATTTAAAAAAAAAAACAAATTAACTATTTTTTCCATACGTATGCAAAGATAGTTTGAAACAATAAGTTTTTGTTAGATTTTGAATTTCACACTCTTCTCCCTCCCTCATATCCCTCCACCTCATCATGATAGAAAACATTGTAATATAGGTAATACTTTTATAACTATGTTAAACATATATCCATATTAATCATGTTGTAAAAGTTGAATCAAATCAAAAACGGGAAAACCATGAGGAGGGGAATCCATAATATATGAAACATTTTAAAATTGACAAAAATAAGCTTTGGTCTATCTTCATACTCCATAGTTCTCTCTATGGATGTGAAGAGTTTTCCCATCACCTGTCTTTTGGAATTATTTTTGATTATTGTTCTACTGAGAGTAAGTCCATCAGAGCAAGTCCATCAGAATTGATCAACACACAAAGTTGATGTTAATATATACAATATTCTCCTCATTCTGTTTGCTTTGCCCAACATCAATTCTTGCAAATCTTTGCAGACTTTTCTGAAGTCCTCTCCCTCATGATTTCTCTCTCTTTTTAAAATTTTATTCATATTTTTCCAATTGCATGCAAAAGTAGTTTTCAATATTCAACCATTTGCAAGTTTATGAGTTTCACATTTTCTACACAATCCCTTCCTTCCTTTTTCCCTATGGTGGGGAACAATGTGTAAAAATTGTAAATGAACAGTCATGTTTAACATATTTCCATGTTAGGCATGTTATGAAAGAAGAATTAGGACTAAGGGGGAAAATCATGAAAAAGTAAAAAACATCCCATTCACATTTATGATTACTAAAATTATTTCCCTCTAGGCTATTTCCTCCATTTATACTTTTCTTTCCATTCCCCTTATCCCTGTCCCCAAAGTTTTGCTTCCAATTGCTGTTTCTCTATCAGTCCTTCTTGCTGCCTGCCATTTTTCTTTTCCTTCTCCCTTTTCCTTTTAACATTTCTTTTTAATCTTAACTTTAATTTACCTTTAGTTTCACCCTCCCTTTTATCAGACCCTTCTTCCCTTTTCTTTCTCTTTCTCCCCATTTCCTGGTACAGAAGGATCAATTGTTAAACCCAATTTGAAATATATATTATTCCCTCTTTGGGTCAATTATCTTTAAAGAAGGATTTACTCAGTGCTCTCACTCTCCCTTCTTTTCCTCTGCTTTAAAAGGTCTTTATGCCTCTTCATGTGGTGTCATTTGTCCTCTAATGCCTTGCCTTCTCCTAGTGTAATCTTTCTTTTATGTCTTGATAGTTTTAAGTATTTCTTTTTCAATATATACTCCTTTTATCTGTCCTAATAGAAGTACAATTCTCAAGGTTAATTGATTGATTGATTTATAAGCAACATTACCTCATAGTCAATTCATACCCACAGCCTCTTTCCAAGTACTTTGTCCCATCAGAGAAAAAATTTTCTTAGAAAGATTTTATTCATTTTGAGATTTACAATTTTCCCCCTAATGTTGCTTTCTTCCCCCCACCCCCACAGAAGACATTCGATTAGTCTTTACAAGGTTTCCATAGTATACACTGATCTATGTTGAATGTGATGAGACAGAAATAATATCCTTGAGGAAAAAAATAAAGGATAAGAGATAGCAAAATTATATTATGAGATCTTTTTTTTAAATTTAAGGTAATAGTCTTTGGTCTTTGTTCAAATTCCACAATTCTTTCTCTGGGTACAGATGGAATTCTCCATCACAGATACCTCAATATTGTCCATGATTGTTGCACTGAGATGAGCAAGTCCATCAAGGTTGATCATCACCCCCATGTTGCTGTTAGGGTATACTGGTTCTATACTACTATGCTGTTAGGTTTTCTTGTTCTGCTCATTTTGCTCAGCCCTCCAGGCTTCCCTGAATTTCCATTCCTCCTGGTTTCTAACAGAACAATAGTGTTCTATGACATATATATATATATATATATATATATATATATATATATCACTAGATTCTTTCAAGGACTATCTTATCTTCTTGTTCTAAGAGATTAAATCAGATTTTCATCATAATTTCCTGCAAGATATTGTCCTGGTTCTTTTTCTGATTGTGGTTTTAAGGTAGACCAATAATTTATGAATTATCTTTTTTGACTCGAATTTCTAGTTCAGTCATTTTTCTTAAGAGGTACTTCACATTTTCTCCTAGTTGTATAGCTTTTTACTTTGTTTGAAGGAATCTTGGTGTCACAGAGAATCATTCATTTAACCTTTGTTTTTGTTTTTTAAGGATTTATTTTCTTTAGTTCATATATATATATATATATATATATATATATATATATATATAGTTGATTTTCCATCTTTTCATATGATTGTATATAGCTTTCTTTATTGGAAAACTGTATATTCATATCCTTTGACTATTGATTGGGGAATGATTTGTGATCTTATAAATTTGATGCACTTTTCTATATATTTTAGAAATGAGACCTTTATCAGAACTTTTGGTTGTGAAGATTGTTTCCCAGATTTCTGTTTTCCTTCTAAATTTTGGCAACATCGATTTTATTAGTGCAAAACCTTTTAAATTTAATATAGTCAAAATCATTCATTTTGCAGTTTATAATGTGTTCTAATTCTAGTTCAGTCATAAATTTATTCCTTTACCATAGATCAGTTAGAGTATTTTTTGGTTTATTTATTTATCTATAGCATCAATCTTTATGTCTAAATCCTGTACCCGTTTTGACCTTATTTTGGTATAGGATGTGAGATGTGGATCTATGGCTAGTTTTTGAGATACTATTTTCTAATTTTCCAAGCAATTTTGGTCGAATAATGAATTATTGCTGATGTCTTTGGATTGGTCAAATAGCAGATTGCTGTAGTAATTTACTGCAATTTCTTTTGAACCTATCCTAATCCACTGATCCATTATTTCTTAATGAGTACCAGGCAGTTTTGATGACTGGTGCTTTATAGTATAGTTTTAGATCTGGTAATGCTAGGCCACCTTCCTTGATAATTTTTCATTAGTTCCCTTGCTATTCTTGCCCTTTTGTTGCTACAGATAAATTTTGTTATTATTTTTGTAGCTCAGAAAAGTATTTATTTGTAGTTTGATCAGTATGGCATTGAATAAGTAATTTAATTTGGGAAGAATTGTCATTTTTAATATATTAGCTCAACCGAACCATGAGCATTTGACATTCTTTCAATTATTTAGATCTGACTTTATTTGCTTGAGGAGTCCTTTTTGTCTTGGGAGGTAGATTCCCAAGTATTCTTAAGTGGAATTTTTCTTTTTATCCCTTGCTCTTGGGCGTTGTTGCTCATATATAGAAATGTAATGATTTATGTGAATTGCTTTTCATATCATGATACTTTGCTGAATTTATTAATTGTTTTAAGGAGTTTTTTAGATGATTTTCTTGGGTTCTTTAGGTATAACATCATATAATCTGCAAAGAATGAAAGATTTGCTTCCTCATTGCCAATTCTGATTCCTTCAATTTCTTTTTCTTCTCTTATTTCTATAGCTAGCATTTCTAATACTATATTGAATAGCAGTGGTGATGATGGGCATTCTTGTTTCACCCCTAATTGTATTGGAAATGCTCTGAATTTATTCCCATGAATTATATTTGTCCATGGTTTTAGATAGATACTAATTATTATTTTAAGGAAAAACTCCATTTATTCCTAATCTTTCTGGTGCTTTTTTAAATAGGAAGAGATGTATTTTTTCAGTGTTTTTTTTCAGCATCTTTTGAGATAATCATATGATTTCTGTTGGTTTTGCTATTGTTCTATTTGATCATGTTGAGTATCTTCCTAATGTTGAATCATCCCTGCCTGTCTGGTATAAATCCAAACTGATCATGTTGTATTATCCTGGTAATAACTTGCTGTAGTTTTATTGCTAAAATTTTATTTAAGATTTTTTGCATCAATATTCATTAGGGAGCTTGGTCTAAAATTTTCTTTGTTTTAGTTCTTCCTGATTTAAGTTGGTGTTGGTGTCATAAATGGAGCTGGACAGAACTCCTTCCTCTCCTACTTTTTTAAATAGTTTATGATGAATAGGAAGGAATTGTTCCTTAAATGTTTCATAGAATTCACTTGCAAATCCATCTGGACCTGGAGACTATTTCATAGGGAGTTTATTGATGGTTTCTTCAATTTCTTTTTTTTGAAATGGGTTAACTAATTTATTTCCTCTTCCGTTAATCTGGGCAGTTTGTATTTTTGTAAATATTCTTCCATTTCAGTCAACTCAATTCAGTTTGGGGGGATAAAGTTCAGCAAACCAGTTCCAAATTATGTCTTTAATTTCCTCCTTATTGGGTTTAGTTCACCCTTCTTTTTTTTTTTTTTTGATAATGGTAATTTGGCTATCTTCTTTTTTTTAAATAAGATTAATCAAATGTTTGTCTATTTTATTGACTTTTTCATGCAACCATCTCTTAGTTTTATTTATGTGATCAATGTGTTTCTTGCTTTCAATTTTATTAATCACTCCCTTGATTTTCAGAATTTCTTTTTTTTTTAGATTTTTGCAAGGCAATGGGATTAAGTGGCTTGCCCAAGGCCACACAACTAGGTAATTATTAAGTGTCTGAGGCCTGATTTGAACTCAGGTACTCCTGACTCTAGGGCTGGTGCTCTATCCACTGTGCCACTGAGCTGCCCCAGAATTTCTAATTTGGTATTTAATTGAGAATGTTTAATTTGCTATTCTTCCAGCTGTTTTAGTTGCATGTTCAATTCATTTATCTCCTCTTTCTCTATTTTATTCATATAGTCATTTAGAGATATAAAGTTTCCCCTCAAAACTGTTTTGGTAGCAACCCATAAATTTTGGTATGATGTATTGTTATTATAAATCTTTTGGATATAATTATTTGCTGTTTGATCCACCCATTATTTAAGATAAAATTATTTAATTTCCAATTAATTCTTGGTTTGTTTTTCCCTGACCCTTTATTAAATGTAATTGTTATTTCATCATTGAGACATGCATGTTTATTATTTCTGCCTTTCTGCATTTGATTATAAGGTTTTGTACTACTACATGGTCAGTTTTAGTGAAGGTACCATGTACTGCTGAGAAAAAGGTAAATTCTTATCGGTCCCCTTGTTTTCCCCAGAAGTCTTAATATATCTAAGTTTTTTAAGATTTCATTGACCTTTTTAAATTCCTTCTTGTTTATTTTGTTGTTAGATTTATCTAGTTCTGTGAGAGGCAGATTGATGTCTTCCACTATTAAAGTTTTGTTGTCTGTGTCTCCTTGTAATTTATTTAGCTTTTCCTTTAGAAATCTGTATGCTCTACCACTATCTTAGTAATGATATAGCTTTGTTACCAACATTTTAAGAAGGTACAGTTTTCTTCCTTATCCCATTTAATGAGATTGATTTTTTGCTTTTACTTTGTCGGAGATTAGGATAGCTACCCCAGACTTTTTCCTTCAGCTGAGGTATAATATATTTTGCTCCAAACTTTTACCTTTACCCTGTGTGTATCTCTCTGCTTCAAATGTGTTTCTTGTAAAATATATATTAGGATTCTGGTATTTAATCCATTCTGCTACCCACATCCATTTTGTGGGACAGTTCATCCTATTCACATTTACAGTTAAGATTACTGATTCTGTATTTCCCTCCATACTATCTTTCTCCATTTACAGTTATCTCTTCCCTCCTCAACAATTTTTTCTTCTTTTCCCCCTTAGACTTTTCTTTTAAAAACTGAATTTTCAGTTTATTTTCACTCATACCGTCCCTTCCCTTCCTTTTCATCAGTCCTCCCCTTTACTGTAGATGGTTAGATTTTTAAACCCAAGTGGAAATGGATCATATTCCTTCACTGGGTTGAATCTATTGAGGAGAATGTAATCAGCATTCACATTCTTCCTTTTGTTCCCCTCTAAAATTATAAATTTTTGTGCCTCTTCACTTGGTGTTATTTAACCTCTGATATTATTAATCAGATATCAATTACAGTTTGATTATTTGATTGTTTGATTAACTCTTATAGTTATCAATATATCGTCACAGACTGGTTGCTTGATTGCTTGATAAATAGCATTGACTCAAATTGCATCAAATTAAAGTTAAAATTATTTTTTATCTTACCTCCATTTTAAGTATCTTTCAAACACACACAATCTTCCTCAGTAGTCAAAATATCATCCAAAACCATGTCATTTCTTGAACTATCTGTGCTCCTTCCCCTAGTCCCCTTTTCTTTTACATTTTACCTTCCCCTTCCCCACTCAGAATACGTAACACCTTGTTAAGTGAAGCATGGTCTATTCTCTCTTCCATTTCTCCCCCCTCCCCACCAATGGGACTCAACACCTTGTTAAGTGAAGCACTCATTAAGTCAAATCCTGTTCTAATTTACTGCAAGAATCTGAAAGATCTCTAAGTAGTGGAGGCTCTGAAGATCTCACCTGAGAACTTTACAAATGTTGTATGTTACAGAGTCGCTGACTCAGGTCCTCTTAGTTTATGATAGCCTTTTTAGATAAGGAGTAAGCACTAGGTGATTCAAGTGAGTTAAAGTAAAATGAAACACTTAAGTTAATATTAACACCCTTGTTGTTTTTTTTTTTTTTCAGAGCTTTTTGTCTCAAAGGAAGTGATGTGATCTTGGACCTCTATAATGAAGAAATAAGATCCATTTATACCCATATCCTTTAATTTCAATTATAGTCTACCCTCTAGTTATCCTTAAAGAAGTAAAGTTCTAAAGAATAAGTGTTATATCTTCCCTTTTAGGGTTGGATACAATTTGATAGTCTTGACCAACATTTGTTTTCTTTTGTTTTGTTTTGTTTTTTCCTTCCCCTTTTCATTTACTATTTTTAAAAGGAGTTTTGAGTTATGTATTTGGCAATTGAATTCTCTGTTTGGTTCTTGTCTTTCTGTCAGGAAACTTGGAAGTCCTCTATTTCATTTAACATCTATCTTTTGCCCTGACAATATATGCTGAATTTTGCAGGGTAGTACATTCTGGGCTGTAATCCCAGGTCATTTGCTCTCTTAAATATGCAATTCCAGGGCTTCTGATCCTTCTGTGTTGAGGCTGATAGGTCCTGTGTGAGTCTGATGCTGTTTCCTTTATATTTGAGTTGCTTTCTTTTTGCTGCTTGCAATATTGTCTCCTTTATTTGAGAGTTCTGGAATTTGGTTATTAAAGCCCTTAATGTTTTTATCCTGGAGGCCTCTTTCTGAAAGTGTTCTGTGTATTCTTTCAATGGCTATATTGTTATCATGTTCTAATAGATTTGGACAGTTTTCCCTTATAATTTCCTGAATGTTGTTTCCAGGCTCTTTTTTTGATCCAGTCTTTTTGGTAGTCTATTGATTTGTAGATTGTCTCTCTGGATCTCTTTTCTAAGTCATTCATTTTCCCTAAAAAGTACTTTATATTTCCTTCAATGTTTTCAGTCATTTTATTTTGCTTGATGAAATCTTGTAGTCTTGTCTATTCATTGGTTTTTATTTGTTCAGTTCTAAATTTTAGGGTTTTATTTTCTTCAATTAGTGACTGTGTTTCCTTTTCCAGTTGGTTATTGTTACTTTTAATGGAGTTTATTTCTTTGGTCAATTTTTCATAATTTTCCTGCATGACATTCCTTTCTTTTTTCCATTTTCCTTCTTCCTTTCTTCTTTGGTTTTCAAATTCTTTTTTAAGTTCTTCAATGAGCATTTGCATTTGAGACTAATTTATAGATTGTTTTGATACTTCCCCATGAGTGATTTTTCACTGCTTTCTTCAGAAATAGCATTGTTGTAATTTTTGTCTATAAAGTAGTTTTCTATCCTGAGCACTCTTTCAGCTTTTTTGTTTATTTTTTCTGTTTTAGCTCTGTTCCTGGATTACAGGGAATATAGATCCAAGCTTTCTTTTTGTGGATGCTAGGGTCTGATCCCTGGTTTATTGTTGGCCAAATATTACTTATGAAGTTCAATCCTTGCCTTTGCAGAGGGTTTTTCTCCCCCACCTTTATGTCCAGGTTCAAGCTTAACCTGTTCCCTGATCCAGTCCAGTCTTTTATCCCTGTGTTCTTGGTGTTCAGATTTTGTTTGGATCTGGAGTCTTCCTTGCTGGATTGCTATCTTGCTGCTGGGAACTGTTCTGTTGTTAGGCTGTCTGGACCTGGATTGCTCTTGGCCTAAAGCCCTCTGTTGCCTTTTCTATTCTCCCCACCTCCTGGACTTTACTTCTACTTTTCCCTCAAAGAAGCAGACCTTCACTAAAGATCCTCCACTTTGTCTGCAGTTGAAAACTTTGAATCCTCTGGTTTTCTTGGTGAGATTTGTAGTTTGAATGTCAGAGTAGAGGCTTCATTGATCTTTGATAGGGAAAAATTCCAGGAGCATTTTAGCTTCATGTCACCATCTTGACTTTGCCCTGGATGTCTCCCATTCTTTTCTTTAATTATATAAATATTTTATTTGTTTTCCAATTAACTACAATGTAATTTCTATTAATCATTTTTTGCAGGGTGTGGAATTTTACAATTTTTTTCCTCCCTTCCTCCCTTTCCTTTCCCATAGCCCCAAAAGAAGACATTCTGATATAGCCTTTACATTTGTTTCCATGATAAGCATCTATACAGATTGAATGTGTTGAGTAAAGAAACCAATCCAAAGGAATAAAGAAAACATTGGAGATACCAAAATTATGTAGTACTCATGGCAACTTTCATTAATTGAAGGTAATAATTTTGGTCTTTGTTTAAGATCCCCAATTCCATCCCTGGATATGGGTGGTATTCTCCATCACAGATCTAAAATTGTCCCTCATTATTTCACTTTTGGAATGAATTGATCATCTTGATCATCACCCCATGTTGTTAGTGTGTAAAGTGGTCCTCTGGTTCTGCTCATCTCACTTCACATTAGATCATGTAAGTCTTTCCAGGCTTTTCTGAAATTCCATCCCTCATGATTTTATGTAGAACAATAGTGTTCTGTCATGTACATATACCACAGTTTGTTCAACCATAAACCAATTGATGGGCATCCCCTTGATTTCCAATTCTTTGCCACTACAAACAAAGCTGCTATGAATATTTTTGTCCATGGGAGATTTTTAAACCTTTTCTTGATCTCTTCAGATAACAGATTCAAAAGTGGTATTGCTAGCTCAAAGGGTATGCACATTTTTATTGCCCCTTTGTGTATAACTTCAAATTGCTCTCCAGAAAGGTTACATCCACACATTCTAAACATATGTTCTCTTATTGCCCTTGTAGGCAATTAGGATTTGCAAGTATTAACTTCCTATATAGAAATTAAAACAGTTTAGTTTATTGAATCTTTTATTATTTCTCTTTGTCTACTTGTTATGCTTCTCTTTAGTCTTTTATTTGAAAGTCAAATTTTGGTTAAAACTCTGACCTTTGGTAAAAATTCCTTGAAAGACATTTAAGTTTTTGAATATCTATTTTTTTCCTCCTGAGGAATTATTCTGATAACTGCTGGATAATTCATGTTTGACTGTAATCCTAGCTCCTTTGCTCTTCAAAAATCATATTCCAATCCTTTGATTCTATAACCTCTAAACTACCAAACACTGTATTATCTCGAAATTAGCTCCATGAAATTTAATTTTTTGACTCTTGTAATATGTTCTCCTATACAAGAGAATATTGGAATTTGGTGATAATTTCCCTACAACATTTTATTTTGGGACCTCTTTCATGAGATGATTGGATACAAAGAATTCTTTTCCTTTCAATTTTACACTCTGCTTTCCCCCTATCATTATTGTCTCATACTTTCTAAATAGCTGATTTCTAGACTCTTATTTGATCATGGTTCTCAAGTAGTCCAAGACTTATTTTCCAGGTCATTTGCTTTTTCAATGTGATATGTAGAATGTACGTTTTTTCTTTCTTTGGATTTTGTTTTATTGTTTCTTGATGACTCCAAAAGTCATTTTTTCCCACATGTCCAATTCTGATTTTTAAGGAATTATTTTTTCAATGATATTTTGTACCTCCTTTCCCATTTGATCATTATTAGCTTTAAATAAGTTCTTCTCTTCAGTAATGTTTCGTGCCTCTTTTTAAAATATGTTCAAGGCATTCTGATTTTCTTTGCACTTTTGGGCTTTTATTCCTATTTGACTTATTTTGTTTTTCAGGTGTTATTTCCTTCAGTATTTTTTCTTTATGTATCTCTTTACCAAACTGCTAACTCTTTTTATAGTTTTCTTGAATCTCTATCATTATTATTAATTTTTTGATCTCTCTTATTTGATTTTAAAAATCTCTCTTGATGCCTTACATTTGTCAGTTCTATATTTTACTTTTTAATTATTGCCATATTTATATTGCTTTGAAAAAATCACTATAAAATATATCACTTTTCTTTATAAATTAAATATTATGTCAATTAATGTATATATTCTTAATATTGATATTTGTTCCATTGTCTTTTTTGATGATAAGCATAATGTAGTTACCACTTTCGTTCCTCTGGAAATTCTAAAATTTTATTTTTGTTATATCTGATAGTATAGCTTCCAGTCATGATAATGATAAACATTTAAATCATGGTAAATTTTGTTCCTGCCTGTCATTTTCTCTCTATGAAAACTTTTGATTTTATAATTCTTTTAAGAATGATATAGTTGGATTTTCTTTTATTAGCTGCTATAATGCTATGATTTGATTTTTATTGATTACTATATGTTGGATTGATTTTATTTGACTTTTATTTTAAAAGAAGATTTTATCATATGCTTAGTTTATATAACAATTTTAATGCTACTCCATTAACAAAATTACTTACTTAATATCAAGCTGCCTTTTACTGGCACCATCCTAGATTTCTCAAAGAAATCTTCAATTTGACTTTTTTCTTATTCATTATTTACCTATTTCCCCCTATGTTTCATTTATGGTTTTTCTGTGTCCAGAGTCATGAGATTCATGACTATATATTGCATTAAAGTGATCATCACTCCTAAAGTTAGTTATCCTATTATATCACATGGATGATATGATAGTCTTCAGTTTGACTGAATTTTCAGTATAATTGACATTGAACCACATCTCAATAATTTTGTAATTATGAAGTTGTTTTGTTTTTTTGCTACCTAGGTGTTAGGACATGAAATGCTTTATAAAACATTTTGATGAAACCCATGTAATAATTCCCGAATTATTCAACTCATATACTGGATTTGAAGTCATTTGGGAGTAAGAGGAAAAGACATTAGATTGACAGTTTAACCATTTCTTTTTCTTGATGAAGTTATGCTAGATCTTTATCATCATAATGTCCATTTATAAAAGTTTACCACCAATTCTAATAGATCATTCTAGAATTTTTCCAGAAAAAAGTCAAACTCACTGCATTTTAGTTTAAAATTTAGATAAAATATTAAACTAAATATTTGACCTTCAATTTAGAATCAGTATCTGGATATTCCACATTTTGTTTCAGGTGACTTAACAATCACATTTGCCAGTTGATCTTTACTAAGGACTGTTCTTCATGGAGGTAACATGATTTTAAGAGTAAAGAGTTTCTCTCTTGTCTTCATCATATATATATATATATATGTATATATATATATATGTATATACATATATATATTGTTGTGTTTTTTAATTTATTTCTTTTTTCTGACTCCAAATAATAGTTTTCAATAATTATTTTTTTTACATTTTTCTCCCTCTCTCCCTTCTTTCCCCTCTCCCCTTGACAGAAAGCTATGTAAAAATAGGCTCCACATCAATAACCATGTGAAACATAGATCCATATGTTTTATGTTGTGGAAGAAGAGTCACATCCAAGTAGAAGAAAAAATAGAAAAAATGGCATAATTCATAAAACAATTTTTAAAAAAACTGAAAAATAGCAAACTTTGGTCCATTTTTAAACCACAGTTCCTTCTCTGTATACAAATTCTCCATCTCAAGTCTTTTAGTATTGCTTTTGATTATTGTACTGATGATGCCATGTTGCTGATTGTGAGTATAATGTTCTTCTGATCCTGCTTTCTTTACTCAATATCAGATCTTCAACCAAGATCAGTCTTTCCATGTTGTTCTGAAGTCCTATCCCTCATGATTTCTCATGGAACAATAATGTTCCATCTCATTTGTATACCACAATTTGTTCAACCAATCCCCAACTGATGGCCATCCCTTCAATTTCCAATTCTTTGCCACTAAGAAAAGAACTGCTATAAAATGTTCTTGTACATGTGGGTTTTTTATCCTTTCCCCTCATCTTTTTGTTATACGTAGTTTTATTGCCCTTTGACATAATTTCATATTGCTCTCTAGAAAGGCTGAATCAGTTCACAACTCCACCAAGGAGGCATTAGTGTACCAATGTTCCCATATCACCTCTAACATTGATCACCTTTCTTTTTAGGCATATTGGTCAATCTGGTAAGTGTGAGATAGTACCTCAGATTTGTTTTAATTTGCATTTCCTTATTCAATAATGATTCTAAGCACTTTTTTTCATACGACTGTAGGTAGTTTCAATTTCTTCATCTGAGAGTTACTTTTTCATATTCTTTGATCATTTAGCAATTGGAGAATGACTTATATTCTTAAAATTTGAATCAATGCTCTATATATTCTAGAAGTGATTCCTTTATAACAATCACAGATATGAAAATAATTACTAGAATACTGCATTTTTTCTAAACTTGATTGCATTGATTTTGCTTCTGCCAAAACTTTCCAATATATCATAAAAGAAATAATCTATTTTGATTTTTATGATTTTCTTTTTATCTTTTTTGATCATAAACTTCTGCTCTTTCTATACATCTGACAGATAAACTATTCCTTGTTCTCCTAACTGCTTATGATCATCTTTGAAATCTAAAGTTTATATTCATTTTGACTTTATCTTGGTATAAAATGTGAGATATTGGTCTATGCCTAGTTTCTGCCATATTATCTTCCAGTTTTCCCAGCAGTTTTAATCAAAGAGTGTGTTCATATCCTGGAAGTTGGAATATTTGGGTTTATCAAATAGCAGATTGCTATACTATGGTTTCTTTTGCAGCTAATCTATAACTCAATCTATTACCCTATTTCTTAATATGTACTGGGCAGTTTCAACTACTGTTACTTTTTAATATAATTTTAGATCTTGTACAACTAGGCTACTTTCCTTTGCATTTTTTTCATTCATTCCATTTATATTCTTCACCTTTTGTTCCTCCAGATGAATCTAGTCACTATTTTTTCTAGCTCAATAAAATAATTTTTTGGAAGGTTGATTGGCATGCCCCTGAATAAGTAGTTCAATTTAGGCAGAATTGTCACTTTTATTGTATTGATCTGGCCTACCCATGAGTGATTGACATTTGTTCAGTAATTTAGATCTGATTTTATTGTGTAAAAAATGTTTCAATGTTGTTTTCAAACAGTTTCTTAGTATGTCTTGGCAGGTAGACTCCCTGATGTCTGCAGTTACTTTAAATGGGGTTTCTCTATCTCTTGCTTCTGTCTTTAGTAATTTATAGAAATACTGAGAATTTATATGGATTTATTTTATATCCGGCAGCTTTGTCAAAATTGCTAATTGTTTTCATAGTCTTTTAGATTATTTTTTAGGGTGCTCGAGCTATACCATCATGTAATTTGCAAAGATTGTGAGATTTGTTTTTTTCATTATGTGTTCTAATTCCTTCAATTTCATTTTCTTTTCTTTTTACTAATTTTAACATTTCAAATATAATATTTTAATTAATATTTTATTTTCCAAATATATGTTATAAATATATTTCAACATTCATCCATATGTATATGTATAATTTGAAATTACAAAATTTCATTCCACTCTTCCTTTCCTCCCTGCTTCCCTCAATGGTAAACCATCATGTTAATATTCTACATACACATTTATGTTAAACATTTGCAGATTAGTCATTTTCTGAATAAAGAATTAGGATTAAGGGAAAGAAATACATAAGAGATAAACTATTTTTTCAAAAGTGAATGTAGTGTTTATCATATGTTAAAGGATTTTTTTCCTTTGGTTTTTATTTTGCTTTGGTTTTCTTCCATTGGATGGGGATGGGATTGTCCACAGATGGTCTAATAGGGTTGTCCTAGCTCTCTGAAATGCTGAGAGCAGTTGCATCCATCAGGGGAGATCATCTAACAATGCTGTTGTTAATGTACACAGTGTTTTCTTGGTTCTGCTCCCATCTCTCAGGATCAAATCCTGTACTTCATTCTGTGCTTCTCTTGGGTTCAACCATTTATGGTTTCTTATAGAACAGCAATATTCCAAAATATTCATTTACTATAATTTGTTTAACCATTCCCCAACTGATGGGCATCCCTCAATTTTCAATTCTTTGCCACTACAAAAAGTGCTGTTAGGGATATTTTGGAGCATGTAGAAATTTTCTCATTGCATTTTGCCAAAAGCTTTTTCAGCATCTTTTGAGATAATCATATGGTTTCTGTTAGTTTTGTTATCTAAATGATCAATTAGGCTGATAGTATTTTTATATTGTACTAACCCTGCATTCCTAAATCCTGCTTGTTCACAGTGTATTATCCAAGTTAATAATTTGTGTTAATCAACACTGCTTATATTTCATTTAAAATTTTTGAAACCACACTCATTAGGGAAATTCGTCTATAATTTTCTTTCTGTTTTGACTCTTCATGGTTTAGCTATCAGAACCATATTGGTGCCATAGAAGGAATTTTGCAAAACTCCTTCCCCTATTTTTTCAAATAGTTTATTTAAATCTGGAATTAATTGTTGCTTGAATATTTGCTAGAATTCACTTAGGAATCCTTCTGTCCCTGGAGATTTTTATTAGAGAGTGGCATTGATGATTTGTTTTGTTTTTTCTTAGATGCGGTTATTTAGATATTTAATTACCTCTTCTTTTAACCTGGGCATTTTATATAGATTGTCAAATTTATTTGCATACAGATGGGCAATACAGCTCTGAATTATTACTTTAATTTCCTTCTCATTATTGGTGAATTCACCTTTTTCACTTTTGATAGTGGTAAATTGGTTTTTCTTCTTGCATTTTTAAGCAAATTAATAAAAAATTTATTAGTTTTTCCCATAAAATGAACTCTTAATTTTACTTATTAGTTCAATAGTTTTCTGTCCTTCACTTTTATTAATTTCACTTTCAGGTTTCAGAGTTTCTAAAATGATATTTATTTTTTCCCTTTTTTTAATTTATTTTTTGTTCTCATTTTGTACAAATGTTTTTTTACATTAATAAAATATTCTTGTTTACAAGTAAACAAAATACCCCTCCTCCCCCATGAATATAGATAGACTTGTTTGGGCAAAAAAAATAAAGGGGAGAGAAAAAAATTAAAATAAAAAAATAATAATAGTAATAATTGTAGGTGTGGCCAGGTGGTGCAATGGATGAAGCACCAGCCCTGGAGCCACAAGCACCCAAGTCCACATTCAGCCTCGTAACCCCAAGAATCACCCAGCCATGTGACATGCAAGCCATCCGATCCCCACTACTCTGCAAAAACCAAAAAAAAAAGAAAGAAAAAAAAAGACCCAAAATAAAATAAAATAGTAATAATAGTAGGGGTGGCTGGGTGGCAGACAGAGCATTTGACCTTGAGCCAGGGGCACCTGGGTCCAAATCCGGCCCCAGACACCCAAAGATCACCCTGCTATGTGGCCCCAGGCAGGCCATCCAGCCCCACTTGCCCTGCACCCTCACCCAAATAATAATAACAAAAAATGTGCTTGAGTCTTTGTTCCAACACCAACAACTCTGTCATGGGTGGATCTCATTCTTTATGATAAGTCCATCACAAAAGTTATTTCCATATTTTTCCAAGGTTGCCATTGCTGATCGCAACTCCCTCTTATCTTATTTCTCCACTACCATGTACTCTATTTTCTCTCTCCTTTCACTATGACTCTGCTGTAGGGTTGCTGAGTGGCGCAGCAGACAGATCCCTGGTCCTGGGGCCAAGAAGCCCTGAGCCCCCATACCACCCCTTAGGCCCAGAATCCAGCTGGCCCTGTGTTCCTGGGCAGGCCTTCCATTCCCAGCCCCTTGCAAGAAGTAAGAAAGAAAATGTGTTATATCTGGCCACTCTCCACCCATGGTCCATCCTCTCCTCCCTTATTCACATTCCCACCCCTTCCCCCTGCTCCCCCCTCCTTCTTACTCCAGATGTCTATACCCCATTGAGTATATTTGCTGTTTCCTCTCCTAGCCATCTATGATGAGAGCAAAGTTTCCCTCATTCCCCCTTGCCTCCCCCCTTTCATATAATTGCAATAGCTCATTGTAATAAAAAAAAAAACTTATGTGAAATATCTTGGACTATTCCCCCTCTCCTTTTTCTTTCTCCCATTCCATTTCCCTTTTTTTTTCTATTGACTCCATTTTTACACCATATTTTATCTTTGAATTCAGCTTTCTCCTGTGCTTCAACTATACAAGCGCTCTCTACCTGCTCTATTAACTGAGAAGGTTCATATAAGTATCATCAGTGTCATTTTTCTATGCAGGAATATATGCAGTTCATCCTCATTAAGTCCCTCATATTTCCCCCCTCTCCTCCAATCTCCATGCTTCATCTGAGTCCTGTATCTGAAGATCAAACCTTCTGTTCAGCTCTGGCCATTTCAAAAGGAACCTTTGAAATTCCCCTGGTTCATTGAAAGTCCATCTTTTTCCCTGGAAGAGGACATTCAGCCTTGCTGGGTAGTTCATTCTTGGCTGCATTCTAAGCTCTCTTGCCTTCCAGTATATTGTATTCCAAGCCTACGAGCTTCCAATGTAGCTGCTGCTAAGTCCTGTGTGATCCTGACTGCAGCTCCACGATATTTGAACTGTGTCCTGGCTGCTTGTAATATTTTCTCTTTGACTTGGGAGTTCTGGAACTTGGCTATAATATTCCTAGGGGTTGTTTTTTTGGGATCTTTTTCTCTGGGGGATCGGTGGATTCTCTCCATTTCTATTTTGCCCTCTGCTTCTAGAATATCAGGGCAATTTTCCTGTAGTAATTCTTTGAAAATGATGTCAAGGCTCTTTTCCTGATCATGACTTTCAGGTATTCCAATAATTTTTAAATTATCTTTCCTAAGTCTGTTTGCCATATCAGTTGTTTTTTCAATGAGATATTTTACATTTTCTTCTAATTTTTCATTTTTTTGGTTTTGAAGTATTGATTCCTGATTTCTGTTAAATTCATCAGTCTCCCTGAATTCTATTCTTTGTCTGAAGGATTTGTTCTCCTCAGAGAGTTTTCTGGCCAATTTTGCTTTTTAAAGCATTCTTCTCCTCAATAACTTTTTGAACTGTCTTATCCATTTGACCTAAGCTGGTTTTTAGCATGCTATTTTCTTCAGCATTTTTTTGGATTTCCTTGACTAAGCTGCTGACTTCATTTTCATGTTTTTCCTGCATCTCTCTCCTTTCTTTTCCCAGTTTTTCTTCCAACTCCCTCAATTGATTTTCAAAGTGTTTTTTGAGCTTTGTCATAGCCTGAGCCCAATTTCTGTTTTTCTTGGAGTCTTTAGATGCAGGAGCTTGTGCTTCCTCATCTTCAGACTGAATATTTTGGTCCTTCTTGGGCTCATTTGCAAAATATTTCTCAATAGTCTTCTTTTTGTTTCTCTGCTTGCTCATTTTCCCAGCCTGGGCCTGGTTTGGGGTGTTTCTTGAACTTTTGGGACACTCCCACAAGGGTCTCAGTGTGTGAGGCTCTGTCCTCCCTCCTGGTCTGTGAATGACCATAAGCACCTCCCTCTGCCACGGGGCTGAGGTGGAGGGGGCCCTGCTGTTCTATGGGGGGGCCTAGACTGCTATCAGGATCTGAGGGTGGTCAGAGCCCCAGAGTCCTGTTCCAGAGGCAGAGGACAGAGCTCTGCAGTCTCTCTTCACTCCCCTTCCTCAGCTCAATGGGCTCATGTCCTGGGGGCTCCTGCTTATCAGCTCTGCCTGCTTCTGTTTCCTGGATCAGGGCTGGGGAAAGACCAGGCTGCTCCCTGTGTGCCCTGAGTGCTGTGCTCCACGTGCTCACTCTGGCAGAGGTCCCCTGCTGTTCCCCCACTTTGTGCCGGTGCTCCTCAGGGTGCAGCGCAGGAGACTCCCCCGCTGCTGTGAGCTGAGATCCCCAGCACCCTGGGGCTTCCTCCGGGAGGCTGAGGTTCTTTGGCTCCCGTGGGCCACCCCTCTGGCAAGCTGCCTCTCCAACCCCAGGGAGCAGAGCCTTTCTGCTCTTTTCCAGGTTACCTTGAGTAGGAGAACTGCCTCACTGGGACCCTTTGTGGGTTCTGTCTCTTGAAAGTTTAGTTAGAGTCCTTAGCTGATGAATTTTATCAGAGAGCTCCTAAGACTGGATCCCTTCTTGTCCCCATCTTGGCTCCGCCCCCTCTAAAATGATATTTATTTGGAGATTTTTTAATTTGTTCTTTCTCTAACTTTTGTTAGTTGCATGCACAGCCTATTGAACTCCTCTTTCTCTATTTTATTAATGTAAGATGTCAGAATGATAGAGATGGCAGAAAATTATTAAAAAAATAGTCAAGTTTGGTAAAAAGTGATGCAAAAAGAAAAATACTCAAGAAAATAACACCTTGATAACAAAACAGATCAAATACTAAAACAAGAACAAATGCAATAAACTATTTTTTAATTAATTTACATTATTAATTTAATTTGCTTATCAGAATTTTAACTTTGGCTTTTAATTGGAAATTTAGTTTTTCTAGCTTTTTAGTTGAATGCTCAATTCAATGATTTACTGCAAGGCTATCTAAACTTACTTTGAAATTTTTTTATTGAAATAATAGATGTTTTATATATATGTTTGCAATTTTGGTGAGAGCTCTGCAGTAGCTTGACTTTATTTACTGAAGCATTTATTAAACCCACAGGAGGCTGCATAAAATCACACTAAAGGCCCATGTGACCCGGGGGTGGCATTTTGAACAACTCTGATCTACTATATAAAATTTCCCCTAAATACTGCTTTGGTTGCATCTCTTAAATTTTGATATGTTGTCTCCTTATTTTCATTGTCTTGGATGAAATTATTAATTATTTCTATGATCTTTTGTTTGTTCCATTTATTCTTTAAAATTTAGTTTATTTAGTATTCTCTCTTTCTCTCTCTCTCTCTCTCTCTCTCTCTCTCTCTCTCTCTCTCTCTCTCTCTCTCTCTCTCTCTCTCTCTCTCTCTCTCTCCCTCTCCCTCCCAGGTCCTTTATTACATTATGAACTGAAAAGATGCATTCAATATTTCTGCCTTTTTGCATTTGATTATGGTATGCCCTAATACATGATTAATTTTTGTGTTATGTGCCAAGTACCAAAGGAAAAAAGGCATATTCCTTTCTATCTCCATTCAATGTTCTCTAGAGGTCTATCAGATCTAACTTATCTAACATTCTATTCACCTCCTTTACTTCCTTCTTGTTTATTTTATGGCTGAACTTATCTATTTTTTAAAGAGGGAGACTGAGGTTCTCCACCTGATTGGTATAGTTTTGTTTTTCCCTCTAAGAATCTGAATGCTATACTGTTTGGTACATGCATGTTTCATATTGAAATTACATAATTAGATATCTAAGATATTTTAGGTAATTTCCTTTCTTATCTCTTTTTTTTTTTTTTAGGTTTTTACTAGGCAATGGGGTTAAGTGGCTTGCCCAAGGCCACACAGCTAGGTAATTATTAAATGTCTAAGGCCGGATTTGAACTCAGGTATTCCTCACTCCAGGGCCGGTGTTCTACCACTGCACCACCTAGCCACCCCTTCCTTATCTCTTTTAAAGAGATCTATTTTTGTAATTGCTTTTTTTCTGACCCTGGGATTTCACCCAAAGAAATGCAAGTATATACATATAGATAAATACTTTTTAAATTTTTTTGCTAAATATCATGGTAATATTAGTGATGGAGGAAGGATGGTAATGAAAAGAGAATAAAATTTGTACAACCTACTCTCAAGACTTGCCAGAAATAATTCAGACTTATTGGAATAAAATTTATTCACAAAGTGTTAATATTATCTTTCACAAAATGACACAGAAAGTGGAAAGTTTATGAAAAATTGAATTTCATAATGTCTCAGGACATATATAAATATATATTAAGCAATTTCATTAATTAGTATGTTTCAATATTATAGAAGAGATTAAATATTTAATCGAGGGCAAAATTATTGGGATAAACTCTTCAAATAACCTTGATTTCATAAACTTTTCCCACAATTTCAGTATTAACTTTTCCAATTCAACTTTATTCTTAAAGAGAATTATCACAAAATTAGAGGTAAGGCACATGACTTTCTAGAGTTTATTTCATATATTCAAGAGTATCTTTTTGGGAAATAGCTTGATTTTAACTATAGTTGGATTTCTTTGATATGACTGAAAATTCAACATCAAAACATGCACGTTTTATTTAAAAAGCAAAAGCATAAAGTTAATTTGCTACATTATGAATATTCAGCTGCCTTGTCATGTATACCTGAAAAATTGAATTTCATAATGTCTCAGGACATATATAAATATATATTAAGCAATTTCATTAATTAGTATGTTTCAATGTTATAGAAGAGATTAAATATTTAATCGAGGGCAAAAATGTTGGGATAAATTCTTCAAATAACCTTGATTTCATAAACTTTTCCCACAATTTCAGTATTAACTTTTCCAATTCAACTTTATTCTTAAAGAGAATTATCACAAAATTAGAGGTAAGGCACATAACTTTCTGGAGTTTATTTCATATATTCAAGAGTATCTTTTTGGGAAATAGCTTGATTTTAACTATAGCTTGATTTCTTTGAGCTGACTGAAAATTCAACATCAAAACATGCACGTTTTATTTAAAAGCAAAAGCATAAAGTTAATTTGCTACATTATGAATATTCAGCTGCCTTGTCATGTATACCTGAATTGTAAAATATTGTGACAATTTTAACATTTCACAATTCAAAAGAGTGAAATTTTGATCCTTTAATCTATTACAGTAAGGAACAAACCCAGAACTCAAGCACGAAGACATTTCTCAGTTCATTAAGGCTTCAGTAGGAAAAAATCCCCAGTGCTTTTCTCCATATAATGCTCCTCTCTTAACTAATTCTAAGCAAAAGGAGCAGAACATTCAAAGAGAAAATGCCCAAGCCCACATATTTATTTTTAAAGAAATCTGCACACCACTCTTAAAAAACTCCCTCTAACCACAGTGTTAGAAAAGTAGAACAAGTTGCTCTATCTTTCTACTGTTTATCTCTCTCCCTCTCTCTTCCTCTTCCTCTCTCTCCCCCTCTATGTCTCTCTCTCTCTCTCTCTCTCTCTCTCTCTCTCTCTCTGACTCTCTCTTTCTTTCTCTGTAGGTCTCTCTCTTTCTCTCTCTCTTTTTCTCTCTCTCAGAAATAGACTCCTCAGACTCACAAGATGAATTATTTTATTCAACCAAAATTGCTTATGTATACCTTATATGAGACATTCATTATTACTCAAAAAATTATCCATGATAAATTGATGAAAAGAATAGAAGAGTATAATTCCCAAAAAACCTAAAGGTTTTAAGCCATGCCTCAATTGGAGACTACAAAGCTGAGTTGATTATCACTGAAAAAATAAAATGTGCCTACAACAAAAACACAAAAGTTTGAGGCATTCTTTAAAGCAGGTGAGCAAATAAACAAAGCAGAAGGAGGTTATATATTTGGATTTTAATAATACTAAACATTACAAAGACAAGATAGACAAATAAATGCAATCATAAAAGAAATTGTAATAATGAAGTTCGACATTTATAGACCTTTTCTTATCCTCAGATAATTGTCCATAAAATAATCTATCCTTTATTTGCTTCATCAAATGTGGTGATATTTGAGTCAGGCTTAACTAAATCTGTTTAAAATGGAACACATCATTTGTGCTATTTAATACATTCAGGAAGAAATAATAAGTATAAATAATAACAAGAACCCTAATAATATCAAGAATTAAGGACTTTCAGCCAAGATAGTGGTGAGAAGACAGCCACTGTGTTAAGTGATCCTCGTTCCCCTCACAAACAGCATGAAAGAAACCTCTTAACAGAAATTTAATCAACAAAACCCAGAAAGAGAAAGAGAAGCTAGGAGAAGAACACCGACCCAGAAGGTCTATCTCAGGGGATTTGGGTGAACTGGTAGACAAGAGCAGAAGGTCAGCACAGGAACAGCAGATGGGGGAAACCAGAGGGCCAGCCTCAGCCATAGAGACTTTGGTGAGTGGTGGGTGCAAGATCCAACTTTGGCTGCAGAGTCTTTGGCCAGGGGGAGAGGAGCTACAGGAGAATGAGTTACAGTGCAGAGTTTCAGAGGATGCCTGGAGAGCAGCCAGCTGGACCTGGGACCTAAGCTCCATACTTTCAGTGGAATTCTTTCTCAAGAACAGATAAAAAACAATCCCCCATCCCCACCCTCTCAGGCTGAGGTATAGTCAAGAGTTAACTCAATGGAAAGAGATTAACTTCCTACCCCAGGGCACAGCCCAGTTTCAAGGTCAACTCAGATCCTGCTGCTGAGGGCCCCAAACCCTCCAGAGAAAGCAACCAGCCCTCCCTACTGGCCAGTCCTTGGAACTACTAAACCAAGTGAACAAAGCTTCTAGGATCTTCAAAAGCAAACCTCTTAGAGTCACCCCCCTCCAAAGAAAGATGCTAGAAAGATGAAGAAAGGCCCCACAAAAGGGGGGACCCATGGAGAAATACTTAGAAGGAACAGATTCCAATCCAGAGAGATCTAGTACTGCTGAGGAGAATATAAATTGATATCCAGCCCAGAAATACTTCCTTGAAGAAATCAGAAAGGAACATAAAAATCAATTGGAAAAATTGGGAAAAGAAACTCAAGAGAAAATTAACACAATGGAAGAGAAAAGTAATATATCACAACAAGAAAACAAATCCTTGGAAAATACAATTGGACAAATACAAAATGAGACTAATTCTCTCAGATCTTCAATTGGACAAATGCAAAAAGAAAATGATTCTCTCAAAATTGCACTTGGGTAAATGGAAAACTTCAAAAATAGAACTGAACAACTGGAAAAGGAGTTGCAAAAGGTAAATGAAGAAAGATCTCTGAAAAAAACAATGGAATTATTGGAAACTAGAGACTTCATGAGACAATAAGAGTCTTTTAAACAAAACCATAAGATCGAAAAAAATAGAAGAAAATATAAAATACCTCATCAGCAAAACCGCTGACCTTGACAACGGATCTCGAAGGGACAAGCTGAGAAATATAGGCCTTCCTGAAAACTTTGAAGAGGAAAAAAACCCAAGACTTAATATTACAGGATTTAGTTGTGGAAAACTGCCCTAATATTATGGAACAAGAGGATAAAATAGTTATTGAAAGTATACATTGCTCCCCTCAGGAAAGAGATCTTTTTTTTTAGGATTTTTGCAAGGCAAATGGGGTTAAGTGGTTTGCCCAAGGCCACACACAGCTAAGTAATTATTAAGTGTCTGAGAGCAGATTTGAACCCAGGTACTACTGACTCCAGGGCCAGTGCTTTATCCACTATGCCACCTAGCCACCCCCTGGAAAGAGATCTTAAAATGAAAGCACCAAGGAATGTTGTGGCCAAATTCCAGAACTATTAGATAAAAGAGAAAATCCTGCAAGGAGCTATAAAGAAACAATTTAAATACCAAGGTAAGGCTTATGCAGGACCAAAGGGGGCCTGGAACAAGATATTCCAAAGAGCAAGGGAGTTTGGAATGCAGCCAAGAATCCAGTACCTGACAAAGCTGACCCTTTTCTTCCAGGGGAAAGATGGACATTTAATGAAATGGAAGACTTCCAAAGTTTCAGGATGAAAATACCAAAGCTAAATAATAAATTTGGACATCAGATAGGAGGCTCAAGAGACATATTAAAAGGTAAAAAGGGAAAAGTAAAAGAAGCTGCTATCCAATGAGATGAAACCTACTTGGGAGAAAGATTCTCATAACTCTTGAGAATTGTAACTCTATTAGAGAGAATATACTTATTCAGAAGTGATGGACACTCATAACTTTTCTGTGATTCAGCTAAAATGATTTAAAAACAATACCTCCTTAAAAGGGGGGACCTTAAGGAGATAGGGGGATAGCAGAGAATGAATGGGGTAAATTTCACTACATCAAGAGGTACAAAAGATCTATTGTAATTGAAGGAAAGAAGGAGGAAGGTGAGAACCACCTGAATCTTCATCTCATCAGACTTGGTGTAAAATTAACTTAGACACAATCATTTAAGTTAAGAAACTTACATTACCTTTCAAGCATTAAGAGGGGAAAAGGGGAGGGGAGGCAGGGATGGGGAGAAAAAGGGGAAATAACAGAAGGAAGGAGAAAAGGGAAAGGGGAAAGAAAATGGAGGGGGCTGATATAAGAGGGCAAACACACTGAAGGTGGCAGTATTCAAAAGCAAAAATCAGGAATATGGATAATGAGAAAAAGGGAAAATTACAAACAGAAGGAAGATAGCATGGAGGGCAATAAAGAATTAGTCATTATAACTTTGTATATGAATGGAATGAACCCTCCCTTAAAACATAAGAGAATAGTAGAATGGATTAAAACCCAGAATCCTACAATATACTGCTTTCAAGAAATTCATCTGAAACAGAGAGATACCTATAGAGTAAAGGTAAGAGGTTGGAGCAAAACATATTTTGCTTCAGCTGATGTGAAAAAAAAAAGGGGTAGCAATCCTTCTCTCAGCAAAGCAGCTGCAAAAATAGGTAGTGTTAAAAATGATAAGGAAGGAAACTATATCCTCCTAAAAGATACCACAGAAAATAATTTCAGTACTAAATATGTATGCACCCAATGGGACAGTATCTAAATTCTTAGAGAAGAATTTCAAAGAACTACAGGAAGACATAGATAGCAAAACTCTACTAGTAGGAGATCTCAACATCCAGATCTCAGATTTAGATAAATCTATTCATAAAATAAACAAGAAGAAAGTTAAGGAGGTAAACAGATTATAAGAAAACCTAGATATGATAGACCTATGGAGGAAATTGAATGGGAAGAAAGGAATATACCTTATTTTCTGTGGTACATGACACTTACACAAAAATTGACCACATACTAGGACATAAAAACCTAAAGATCAATTAGAGAAAGGCAGAAATAATGAATACATTTTTCTCAGATAATAATGAAATAAATATCATATGTAGTACAGGGCGAGGGAGATACAGACCAAAAACTAGTTGGAAACTAATTAACCACATTTTAAAGAATGAGTAGATCAAGGAACAAATTTTAGATAGAATTAATTGTTTCATCCTAGATGTTGAAAATAATGAAACAACATACCAAAACCTATGGAATACACTCATGACAGCTGTCAGGTGATATATCTTTCAATGTTTACTTAAATAAATTAGAGAAAGAAGAAATTAAAATCCCCCAATTAAATACCAAATTAGAAATTATAAAAATTAAAGGAGAAATTAATAAAATTGAAAGCAAGAAAACTATTGAACTAATAAATAAAACCAAGGGCTATTTGTATGAAAAAAAATGGATAAACCTGTTCAATTTGATTAAAAAAAGAAAAAAGAAAACTAAATTGCTAATATCATAAATGAAAAAGATGAACTCACCACCAATGAGGAGGAAATTAAAGTAATAATTTGGAATTATTTTGTCCAACTCTATTCCACTAAATTGGACAATCTCAGTGAAATGGACACATATTTATAAAAAGTTAAGTTGGTCGGATTAAATGAAGAGGAAGTTAAAAACCTAAATTACCCTATCTCAGAAAAAAGAAATTCAATAAGCCATTATTGAACTCCCTAAGATAAAATCTCCAGGGCCAGATGGATTCACAAGTAAATTCTATCAAACATTTAAGGAACAATTGGTTCCAATTCTATATAAACTCTTTGGAAAAATAGTTGAAGACAGAACTCTGCCTAACTCTATGACACTAATATGGTGCTGGATACCTAAACCAGGAAGAGTTAAAACAGAGAAAGACAACTATAGAACTATCTCCATGATGAATATAGATGCAAAAATCTTAAAAAAAAGTCTTAGCAAAACAACTACAACAAATTTTCACTAGGATAATACATTATGATCAAGTAGGATTTATGCCAGGAATGCAGGGTTGGTTCAATATTAGGAAAACTGTTTGTATAATTCATTATATCAATAACATAACTATCAGAAATCATATGATCATATCAATAGATGCTGATGAAGCTTTTGACAAAATACAGCACCCATTCCTACTAAAAATACTAGAGAGTATAGGAGTAAATGAATTGTTCCACAGAATAATAAGTAATATCAATTTGAAACCATCAACAAGGATTATATACAAAGGGGATAGACATTCCTAATAAGATCAGGAATGAAACAAGGGTGCCCATTATCACCACTACAATTCAGTATTGTATTAGTAATATTAGTTTCTGCAATAAGGGAAGACAAAGAAATTGAAGGAATTAGAATTGGGAAGGAAGAGACTCTCACTCTTTGCAGATGACATGATGGTATACCTAGAGAATCCCCCCATAAAACATCTAAAAATCTACTAGAAATAATTAACAACATTAGGAAAGGATAGATAGATAAACTGTAATCAAAAGCAGGTTACAAAATAAATCCTCATAAATCCTCAGCATTTCTATATATCACTAACAAGATACAGTAGAAAGAACTACAAAGAAAAATCCCATTTAAAGTAACCTCAGACAATTTAAAATACCTGGGAGTCTATCTGTCAAGGCAGACTAAAAAATGTTTTGAAAACAATTACAAAATACTTCTCACGCAAACAAAATAAGATTTAAATTACTGGGCAAACTTCAACTGCACATGGATAGGTCAAGCTAATATAATAAAAATGACAATGCTACCAATACTAAACTACTTGTTTATTGCCCTACCAATCAAAATTCCAAAAAAAAATTCTTTAATGAGTTAGAAAAAGTTGCAAGTAAATTTATTTGGAAAAATAAAAAGTCGGGGCGGCTAGGTAGTGTAGTGGATAAAGCACCAGCCCTGGAGTCAGGAGTACCTGGGTTCAAATCTGGTCTCAGACACTTAATAATTACCTAGCTGTGTGGCCTTGGGCAAGCCACTTAACCCCATTTGCCTTGTAAAAACCTAAAGAAAAGGGGAAAAAATAAAAAGTCAAAAATTTCCAGGGATTCAATGAAAAAAAGTACAAAAGAAGGTGGCTTAGTCTTACCAGATCTAAAATTATATTATAAAGCATCAGTCATCTTTACTGTCAGTTATTGGCTAAGAAATTGAATGGTGGACCAGTGGAATAGACTAGATGCAACAGCAGGAAATTATTATAGTAATCTACTGTTTGATAAACCAAAGAGTCCAACTATTGGGATAAAGACTCTCTCTTTGATAAAACTGTTGGGAAATTTGGAAGTTAGTATGGAAAAAATTTAGATTAGACCAACAACACACACCTTATACCAAGATAAGATCCAGAAGGATATATGATTTAGACATAAAAAAATAATATTATAAACAAACTAGAAGATCATGGAGTTGTTTACCTGTCAGAACTATGGAAAGGGAAGCTGTGTATGACCATTGAAGAGATGGAGAACATCATTAAAAACAAATGAGATAATTTTGATTACATTAAATTAAAAAGCTTTTGCACAGACAAAACCACTATAACCAAGATCAAAAGAAATGTAGTAATTTGGGAAACAATTTTTACGACTAACATTTCTGGCAAAGGACTCATTTCTAAAATATACAGAGAAATGAGTCATATTTTCAAAAAAAACAAGCCATTCCCCAATTGATAAATGGTCAAAGGATATGCAAAGACAATTTACAGATGCGGAAATCAAAGTAATCCATAGTCATATAAAAATTGCTCCAAATCACTACTTATTAGAGAAATGCAAATTAAAGAATCTCTGAGACACCATCTCATATCTCCCCGACTGGCCAATATAACCAGAAAGGACAATGATCATCGTTGGGAAGGATGTGGGAAATTTGGAACATTAATACATTATTAATGGAGCTGTAAAATATTCTAACCTTTCTGGAGAGCAATTTGGAATTACATCCAAAGAACAACAAAAATGTGCATACCCTTTGATCCAACAATGCCACTACTGGGTCTATACCCTGAAGAGGTTATAAAAAAGGGTAAAATCATTACCTGTTCAACAATGTTAATAGTGCCCCTGTTTGTGGAGGCAAAGTGTTGGAAATTAATTGTGTGTCCTTGATTTGGGGAATGGATTAACAAACTGTGGTATATGTATGTGATGGAATACCATTGTTCTATTAGAAACCAGGTGGCATGGGAATTCAGGGAAGCCTGGAAGGATTTGCATGAACTGATGTTGAGTGAGATGAGCAGGACCAGAACAACATTGTATGCTCTAAGAATAACATGGGAGTGATGATCAAACTTAATGGACTTGCTCATACCACCAGGGCAACAATCAGCACAGTTTTGATATATCTGCAATGGAAAATACCATCTGTATCCAGAGAAACAATTGTATAGTTTGAACAAAGACTAAAGACTATTACCTCCAATTTAGGAAAAAAAAAAAACTATCTTCTTATGCACTTTTGCAACCTCTTATACTTTATTTTTCTTCCTTAAGGATATGATAGCTCTCTTATCACATTCAACTGAGATCAATGTATACCATGGAAACAATGTAAAGACTAACAGAATGCCTTCTGTGTGTGTGGGGGGGAAGCAAGAATGGGGAAAAACTGCAAAACTCAAAATAAATAAAATCTTTCTAAAAAATAGCAAAAAGGAAAACAAAGTAATTAATGTTAGTTGATCAATTACTATTTGCCAATTGCTCTGCTAAATATTTTACAATTATCTCATTTTATTCTCAAAACAACCCTACATTTTACAGATGAGGAAACTGGGGCAAAGAGAGGTTAAAGAATCTTTAGTGAAGGTCTGTCTTCTGGAGGAAAAGGAGAAGTACAGATCAGTTAGACAAGACAATGACTAAGCCAGTGGGAGGCTTTTAGCTATAGTACAATCCAGGTTCCAACAGACTGAAATGAGCATAGGTCTCAGTAGCTTGATAGCAAGTAATTAGGGAAGGACGCAACCCCAAACAAATTCTGAAACCTGGGAACAACAGAGCAAAAGACAAGACTGATTTGGGAACAAACCATTGCATAGGCAGAACCTGTATATAAAGGAGGAAATAAACCTCTGCAAAGGCAAGACCTGGATTGCATAGGCAACATCTTGCTCAACAAGTCAGGGATCAGATCCTAGCTCCAGCATTAAAATGTTTGGGTCTGTACTGATACTGAGGATTAGAGATCAGACAATCAAAATGAGCAAAAAAACTAAAAGAGTGTTCACTATAAAAATTACTAGGCAGATAAAGATGATAACAATGCCACTTTGGAAGAAGAAAAGAGTGAAGAATTACCCACAAGAGTAGTTTCAAAAGAATCTATGAATTGGACTAAAATCCAAAGTTCATAGAAGAGCTTAAAATAATTAAAAATCAAAGAAGAGAGGAAGAAGAATGGAAAAAGTAAAACAGAATCATGAAAGAAAATTATGAAAATTCAAACAAAGAAATAAACTCCTTTAAAAAGCAAAAAAACTGGAAAAAGAATATAACTCTTCAAAAAATAAAATTTATAAACTGAAAAAGAAAAAAAAAGAAGTTAATTGAAAAAATACAGTCCTAAAAATTAGAATTGATCAAATACAAACCAATGAACCTATGAGAATAAAAAAATTCCATCAAACAACATAAAAAGACTGAAAAAAATTGAAGAAAATGTAAAGTACCATTTAGGAAAAATCAAACAACCTGAAAAACATATCCAAAGAGATAATTTATGAAATCACTGTCTACTAAAAAATCCTAGATCACAAAGGAACTTGGAAAACATCTTGCAGGAAATTATCAGGGAAATTTGTCCAAATCTGCTAGAAACAGACAAAATAAGCATTGAAAGAACTCCTTCAGGCCAGCAGGGAGCTGGAGTTCTATATTGGTGACTGAAGCATGGCCTCCCCTGAGCTGAGCTGAGACTTTCACCTAGTCCCCAGCTCTTTCCCCCTTCCCTCCCCCTTTTGTGTTTTCCATTCCCCTTCCCCTTCCCACGTCCCCCATCCCCAACAACTGGAGGGAGCTGGGGCAGCTGTTGAGGCCTCAGTGAAGGTTTTCACTTCTCCTCCCTCCCCCACCCCACCCTACCCCCATCCATTAATATTATTCTTTTGAAGATTCTTCATTGTCAAGCTGCCAAGTGGAGAGTGTGATGGCAGAAGGGGGTGTTTCTCATTTCAGTGCTTATTCAGTTGGAGGAGGAATTAGGGGTGCACCTCAGTCCTATCCCAAGACTCCCAGCAGCAGTGAGATCCTGGGGAAAACCCCAGGGCAAAAGCTCAGAAATGGATCCCTGCAGGAAGCATTAATGACAACTCTGCAGCAAACAACTCTCCAAATGAAAAGGAACTAAATGATGCAATCTTCAGGAAAGTAAGAGGCATACTAAATAAACTTACTCCTGAAAAAGTTTGACAAGCTATACCTTGAGCTCTTCAATGTGGGAGGTAAGAGTCTAAACTCATCTTAAAATGGGTCATACTGCTTATTGCTGACAAAAAGCCACAGTATAGCTTATTATATGCTCAATTATGTCTGTGACTGGCAGAAAAAGCACCAAACTTTGATGGCCCAGCAGCTGAGGGTTAACCAAGAGAGAAGTAAAGTACAGTAAGGAAATTCAGACACCCCTTAATTTCCAAACTACAAGGTGAATTTGAAAACCAAACAGATATGTTGATATCTCTGTCAAACGTGACAACCCCCTCCTTCCTGAGGAGGAGGAACAGCGACCCTGCTAAGATCAAGATGTGGGGGAACATCACATTTATTGGACAACTTGGCAAACTTGATCTTATTCATGAATCTATCCTTCATAAGTGCATCAAAATACTTTTGGAAAAGAGGAAGAGAGAACAGCTCAAAGATATGGGAGAGGATTTGGAGGGCCTCTGTCAGATAATGAAGACAGTGGGACCTAGGTTAGACCATGAAAGAGCCAAGTCCTTAATGGATCAGTATTTTGCCCAAATGTGCTCCTTAATGCTAAGTAAGGAATTACCAGCCAGGAATCATTTCCTGCTGCAGGATACTGTGGAATTGAGAAAACAATGGGGTTCCTTGCAAAGCTTTTCTTGACAATGTACCAAAGATGTCAAGATGCAGTAAAAGGTCTAGGAGATTTTATTCCTGCTCCTATGATTCAAGGGATGAGAAGTGACTTTTTCCTGCAGGGACTGTTTATGCCCCCCAGGCTGAAACTTGACAGGGACCCACTTGGAGAAATTACTGATATATTTGGACAAATGCCAGATAGCAGAATTGGTACTGGTCCAGGAATTATCCAGGATAGATTTTCACTCACCATGGGAATTCATCAATCATATCAACCCTTCAATGGCCATGGGGGTCATGTCATGGCTCCTACACAATTCCAGTTTGGAAAGATGAGAAGAAAGTTTATGAAAAGTCAGGGGCTAAGCCAGCTCTACCATAACCAGAGTGAGGGGCTCTTATCCCAGTTGTAAGGATTGTCAAAGGATCTGACACCTCAGTTTTCTAAAATAAGACAGCTTAATGCAGATGAGATTAGTCTGAGGCCTGCTCAATCTTTCCTAATGAATAAAAATCGAGTGCCAAAGCTTCAGGACCAGATAACTATGATTCCTCCCACTGTACAACCACCATGCACTCAAACACTTCTTCACCTTGACCTCAAAACTAATGCAGCATTTATTCCAGAAAAGCCTGCCAAGGTCAGTTAAAAAAACCCTCCAAACTAACTGAAGCCGTGGTGACAGATTATCTGAATAGCGGGAATGCAAATGATACTCTCAATGGTGTACAGGAAATGTGGGACCCTAAACATTTTCTCCCAGAGATGTGAAGCAAAATAATCATCCAATCACTACACAGGACTGAAGAAGACAAAGAAAAAAGCAAGTGCTTTGTTCAGTTTACTTAAACAGGAAGGAATAGACACTAGTGACAACTTTATGCAGGCTTTCCTGAATGTATTGAATCAGTGCCCAAAATTTGAGGTAGACATCCCTTTGATGAAATCCTATTTAGCACAGTGTGCAGCCCCAGCCATCATTTCAGAGTTGAGCATTTCAGAGCTAGCTCAACCCATTGAAAGTGGTATCCACTTCCCTCTCTTCTTACTTTCCCTTCAACAATTAACTAAGTTACAATAATGAATGGTTAACAGAACGTTTCCAACAAAGCAAAGTTGATTGAAGAGGACTACTGGTGTTCTCTCCCAGAAACACTTCTTGTTAGACCCCAACTCCACTGTTCCTTGTCCTGTCCCTCTATATTGAATTTCAAATGGATAGTGCCTGTCTCTCAAATTAGAAATGGAGGACAAACTAATTCTATATGACTTGAAACTGAGTCAGCCACTTTTGACCAGTTCAAAGTGAGAGGTGATAATTGGATTCTCTTGAACATCAATGTGACTGATTATTATCTGGTGAATTATGATGAAAAAAAATTGGCATCAACTTCAGCAGCAATTGTAAAGTAATCCTACTGTCATTTCAGTCATTAATAGGGCTCACATCATCCATGATGGTTTAACCTAGCCAAGGTAAAATATGTCTCAACAAACCTGGCTCTGGAAAACACACGCTTTTTGGAAAAATAAATGGAATGCTGATCCTGACAGGTTGCCTTTAGCAGTCTTAGCTACTTCAGGCTCATGTTTGATCAATCAGAAGTACATGAAGAACTATTTGCAAAAAAATAGTCTACTCCATTATTTAACCATTTCAAACAACTCACCAATTATTAGAAGCAGCATCCTTTCCCATTGATGGAACAATACAATGAGTTCAAGGTTCTTAGCACAGCTTAATGGTCTTACTGAATGTGGGGAACTGGCCTCAAGCCTCTTTAACCAGTGGGTGAATGACACCTCAAATAATCTGATCCATCCCAGTCTGAGATCTACCATTTACTGTGATGCCATTGCCAGAGATGGAAAAAAAGAGTGGAATTTTCCCTGGGAGCAGTTCCAGAATGCCACCCTGGTTACAGAGGCTGATAAGTTTTGTTCAGAACTAGCCTGCAGCAAAGAAGTGTGGAACTTACAGAGATAAATGTCTTACTCTTTGAATGACTCACTGATCCAGAAGCAGGATGCAACATCTACCAACATCAGCATCTACAGCAATGTGATTGGGTAAAATTCAGCCTGGGATTTTGTTTGAAGCAACGGGAAGAAGCTATTTGAGCATTATGCTCCTTCTCCTTCTCCAACCTGATGCAGTCTGTGACCACTACAACAGCTTGAACAGTTCAAAAAGAAAAACAGGGATATCTGCTTTGGTTCGGTAGCCCAGACCCTGGAGCATGCCCTGGAGAAGACCAAGGTCAATATTAAATGGGTGAATAAGAACAAGGACACTGTGCTAACATTGTTTTAAAATCACAATCAATAGACTTCTAGTTTGTGAAGGTAGTAGCAGTATTCCCATTTGACCAATGCTGAGGTGTGTCTCTTGAAGTCCTTCCTAAGCCCAGCCAGGAGGGTAAAGGAGACCATTATAAAAATAAAATATTCCTGGACCCTCTTCCCTGCCTCCATTCTCAGGTTTATAGTATGATTCTTGATATTTGATATCATGTATTTCTCTGTTTTTCTTCAATGCCAGATCTACTCAGTACTGACAATTTAAACAAAGCAGGGGGGAAAGGCATCATGGACTCATTTCACCAATCAGGGAAGCATTGTTCCAGGGCTAATATCAGGGAAGCTTATGTCCAATGGGTTGAAAAATTAAGATAGGAGTTCTCTTACTGCCATGTCTTCTCCCTCTCCTTTGCCTTGAAAAGTACCAACATCTGAGAAATCAATGGGGAAAGTATCTGTACATTTTTCCCCCAAGGGAAAATGTAAATAAATGATTTCTATATGAGAAAAAGAAAGAACTCCTTCAGAAAGAGACCGCAGGATAAAAACTCCAAGGCCAATTTATAGCCAAATTCCAGAATTCTAAAATAAAGGAGAAAATATTGCAAGCAGCAAAAAAGAAACAATTTAAATACAAGGGAAAGATAATCAGACTTACACTGGTCTTATCAGCCTTAGCACTGAAGGACCTGAGGGCATGGAATAGGATATATATGGGAGGGCAAAGAACCTTGGATTACAACCAAGAATTTACTACCCTTCAAAATTCCTCATATACTGTCAGGGAAAAGATGAATGTTCAGCAAAATAGAAGGCTTCCAAAATTTCCTGACAAAATGTCCAGAAGTGAAGAGAGAATTTAATTGTCAAATACATGACTGAAGGGATCCATAAAAAGGTAAATGAGAAGGGAAAGAAAAAAGCAAAGCAAAACAAAACGTAACAAATGCTAGTCAAGACCATCAAATTGGATATGGAATGGTTGATTCTTATCTCATCATTGAAGATAATCAAGATGATATCACTATGCTTTGACAAAAAACCCTAATGAAAAGCAGGAATATTTAAGCTTAGATGTCTCAGATTTTTCTCACAAATCTTAGGACTTTCTCTGATGAGGACATTATATGCTGGGCAGTCCTGAGTCAGCATTTCCAATAAGTTACAATCAATTATAAATTTCTTAAGAGAGACCTTCAGAGTGTTCCAAGACTTAGACCATTTTAAGACTCTACAGTTAATTAAGTCTGCAGTGGTTTTCGGAGCAGACAGTGAGAATCTAATCAGAAGGAATGAAGTTAATACATACTTTAGTTAACAAGGTTTTACATAGCCTGGTTGGGGAGCTACAGGTGGGGAGTGTGGAAAATGTATGCTTGGGGTTGGGATACAAATGGTTCATGAAATGATTTGTTTTGGGGTATTACTCTGATTCATAAGAATTGTGTGTACTTGGAGGGGACTTGAAGGATGTAAGGTAAAAACTGATTATAGTTTGATGTAATTCAAGTTTCTTAAGAGGTGTGTTTCTAATGAGACAAAAGATTGGAGGTTACTTTGTGATTTTGAGGCAAAGTTGCTTTTCAAACAATCAAGCAACCAACCAATCAATCTGTGATTATACTCTGATGGATTTTGAGTTTATCAAGAAATCAATTAATCAAGCTTTGATTGATGGTACCTGATAAATAGTACTTGATTGATAATACTAGGTGAAGAGGCACAAAGATCTATCATATTAGAGGGAAGGACACTGAGTAAATCCAATTTAATGGACTTGGTCCAGAAAGGGAATCAGATACAATCCCACTTGCTTTTAAAAATCTATCCTACTCTACAGGGAAGGGGAGAGAAGGGAAAGAAAAGGGAAGAAGGGATTGCTAAAAGGGAAAGCAAAGGTATAAGTGAAAAAAATTGAAAGTTAAATTTCAAAAGAAAAATTAAAGGGGAAAGGGAGTAAAACTTTAGTGAGGAGGAATAAAAAAAGCAAAGAGAAAAATATAAATGATGAAAGATAGCATGAAGAGAAACACAGAATTACTAATCCTAATTATAAATGTGAATGAGACAAACTCTCCCATAAAACAAAAATGGATAGTAGAATAGATTAAAAACCGGAACCCTACAATAAATGAACCCTACAATATGGTGTCTTTAAGAAATCCATGTAAATCAGAGAAATACACATAGATTAAAGGTAACAGGATAGAGCAAAATATAGCATTTTTCAGCTGAAGTAAAAAAAATCAGGGGCAATAACCCTGATTTCAGATAAAGCAAAAGCAAAAATAGATCTCATTAAAAGGGATGAAAGGAAACTACATCTTCTTAAAAGCTACAATAAGTAATGAAACTATATCATTATTAAATATATATACATCTATTGATATAGCATCCAAATTCCTAGAGGAAAAGTTGAATCAATTAAAAGAAGACCTAGATAGCAAAACATTATGAGTGGGGCCTTCCGGGGTAGAGTCAAGATGGCAGCATGAAGTTTTTCCCAAAGATAAATGAAACCTCTACTCTGACATTAACACTACAAATCCCACCAAGAAAAAGAGAAGATTCAAAGAAGTTTTTAACTATATGCATCATAGAGGATCTTCAGTGAAAGTATTTTTGTTGGGAGCAATAGGGAAGTAAGGCCCAGGAGGCAGGAGAACAGGAAAGTCATCAGGAGGCTTTTAGCCACAGTGTAATCCAAGTCCTGACAACTTAACAATAGCAGTGGTCCCGGCAGCTAGATAGCAAGCCAGCAGGGAGGATTCCAGCCCCAAACAAAGTCTAAAGCTTGAGAATACTGGGGTAAAAGACAGGACTGGGTTGGGAACAAAAACTCTGTTAAGTAAGAATCTGAACATAAAGGAGGAAAAAAAAAATCTCTGCAAAGTCAAGAGCTGGACTGCACAGACAACATTTGGCAAGTAACAAGCCAGGGATCAGACTCTAGTTCCAGCAAACAAAAAAACAAAAACAAAAAACTTCAAACAATTCTCCATAAACTCTAGGAGCAGAGCTAAAACAAAGATAAGTAAAAAAACAAAAAACAAAAAACAAAACCCAAACCTAAAAGTGTATTCACTATAGAAAACTACTTTACAAAGATGATAACAATGGCATGTCTGAAGAATAAAGCAGTGAAAAATCACTCACAGGGAAAGTATTTAAACAGTTTATAAATTGAACTCAAATACAAATGCTCACTGAAGAGCTTATAAAAGAATTGATAACCCAAAGAAGAGAGGAAGAAGAAAAATTTAAAAAAAGAAATCAAAGTCATGCAGGAAAATTATGAAAAACTGACCAAAGAAATCTACTGTGATAAAAGTAAAAATAACCAACTGAAAAAAGGAAACAGAAAATAATAAAATTAATTAATAATTATATCCAAAAAATGATAATAATGAAACATGAAAAAAATATATGGGATGCAGCCAATACAATTTTGAGGGGAAATTTTGTCTCTCTAAATGTGTATATGAATAAAATAGAGAAAGAGAAGATCAATGAATTGGATATGCAAGTAAAAAAGTTGGAAAAAAATTAAAGATCCCCACTTAAATACCAAATATGAAATTCTGAAAATCAAGGAAGAGAATAATAAAATTGAAATCAAGAAAACCATTGATCTCATCAATAAAACTAAGTGGTTTTCTTATGCAAAAACCAATACAATAGAAGAACCTTTGGTTAATTTGATTTAAAATAAAAGAAAGAAGATAACCAAATTACCAGTATCAAAAAATGAAAAGGTGAACTAACCACCAATGAGGAAGAAATTAAAGATGTAATTTGGAGCTACTTTGCTGAACTTTATGCCAATAAATTGGATAACCTGAGTTAAATGAATAATATTTACAAAAAATAAAAACTGCCCAGATTAACAGAAGAGCAAATAAATTACTTAAATAACTACATTCCAGAAAAAGAAATAGAAGAAACAATCAATAAACTTTCTATGTAAAAGTCTCAAGGTCCAGAAGGATTTACAAGTGAATTCTACCAAACATTAAAGAAACTATTAATTCCTATTCTGCATAAACTATTTAAAAAAATAGGAGAGGAAAGAGTTCTGCCAAACTCCTTTTGTGAAATTAACATGGTGCTGATACCTAAACCAGGAAGAGCCAAAAGATAAAGAAAATTTTAGAACAATCTCCATAATGAATATTGATACAAAAATCTTAAATAAAATTTTAGCCATAAAACTGCAGCAAGTTATTGCTAGGATAATACACCATGATCAGATAGGATTTAAACCAGATAGAAAGAGAAGAAATAGAAATTGAAGGAATCGTAATTGGCAATGAGAAAGCAAAACTTATACTCTTTGAAGATGATATGATAGCATCCTTAGAGAACCTGAGAAAATCATCTAAAAATCTCCTTGAAACAATTAATAAATTCAGCAATTTAGCAGGATATAAAATGATCCCACATAAATCATCAGAATGTCTATATATGAACAAAAGAGGTCATGAGTAAGAGACAGAAAGAGAAATTCCACTTAAAATAACTATAGACAATATTAAATACTTGGGAATCTACCTCCCAAATCAAACCTAGAAACTGTATGAACAGTATGAACACTTCTCACCCAAATAAAGTCAGATCTTAATAATTGGAAAAATGTCAGTTGCTCATGGTTAGACTGAGACAATATAATTAAAATGACAATTCTATCCACATTAAATTCCTTATTCAGTGCCATACCGATCAAACTACCAAATAACTAATTTACTGAGTTAGGAAAAATATTAACAAAATTCACTTAGAACAACAAAAGGATAAGAATAGCAAAGGAACTAATAAAAAATGTAAAGGAAGGTGGCCTAGCTCTATTAGATCTAAAACTATATTATAAAGCAGCAGTCATCAAAACTGGCTGGTCCTAGTTAAGAAACAGAATACTGGATCAGAGGATTAAGATAGGTTCAAAAGAAGTCCAAGTAAATGACTACAGCAATCTACTATTTGACAAACTCAAAGACAACAGTTTCTAAGAAAACATCTCACTATTTGACAAAAATTGTTGGGAAAACTGGAAAAGAGAAAGGCAAAAACTAGTCACTGATCCACATTTAACACCCTATACCATAATAAAGTCAAAATGGGTAGAGGATTTAGAGATAAAGAATGATACCATAGATAAATTAATAGAATACAAAATATGGAAAGGGAATAAATTTGTGACCAAACAAGAATGAGAGCACATTATAAACTGTAAAATGAATGATTTTGACTTTATTAAATTAAAAAAATTTTTGCATTAATAAAATCAATGCTGCCAAAATTAGAAGGAAATGAGAAAGCTGGGAAATAATTTTTTCAACTAGGGATTCTGATAAAGGTTTCATTTCTAAAATATATAGAGAATTGCATCAAATTTATAAGGTCATAAGTCATTAATAAGTTGATAAATGGTCAAAGGATATGAACAGGCAGTTTTCAAATGAAGAAATTTAAGCAATATATAATCATATGATAAAAAGCTCTAAATCATTATTGATTAGAAAAATGCAAATTAAAACAACATTGAGGTACCATCTCACATCTATTAGATTGGTCAACATGAGCAACAGGGAAAATGACCAATGTTGGAGAGGTTGTGGGAAGATTGGATCCTTGGTGCATTGCTGGTGGAGTTATGAATAGGTCTATCCTTTCTGGAGAGCAATATGGAACTATGCCCAAAGAACAATAAAATTATTCATACCCTTTGACCCAGCAATTCAAAAATCTAGGTTTACATCCAGAAGAAATTATATAAAAAAACAAAATGTCATAGATTTCAAAAATATTCATTAGCAGCCCTTTGTATATGTAGTGGCAAAGAATTGGAATTTGAGAGGATTCCCCTCAATTGGTGAATGGCTAAACAAGTTACGGTATATGAATGCCATGGAATGCTATTATCCTATAAAACACCATAAAGGGTAGAACTCTAGAGAAGCAGGGGAATTACAGGAACTGATGCTGACAAAAGGGAGTAAAACCAAGAATACAATGTACACATCAACAACATTATGAGATGAACAACATTGATAGAAGCAGCTCCTCTCTGCAGTCCAAGAGAACTAGGACAACTCTACTTGACTGGAGATGGATTATATCATCCCTTACTAGAGGAAGAAAAACAAACCAAAATAAAACACACAGAATAAAGCAAAATATAACCCTTCTGAATCTGATAAACACTTTTTAAAAACTGTCCCTTTTGTATCTCTTTCCCTTAATCCTAATTTCTCAGGCCAAAAATTACCTATTTGCACTAATGTTTAAAAATCTATGTTTGTTAAATGCTAACCTGATTTTTCCCTGCTGAGAGGAGGGGTTGGGAAAGGAGGGTGAAGGGAAATTTGTAACTTGGAAATATCCATGTACATATAGATGAAAATAAATAAAACAAAAATATTTATGTACAATACTAACCTGACTGTTCACAACTGAAGGGGTGGGATGGGAAGGGAGGGTGAAAGAAAATTTTGTAATTTAATGATATTCATGTGTATTTGAATGAAGGAAATTAAAAACAATTAATAAATGAAAGGGAAAAAAACTTTAATAATGGGGGACCTAATCTCCCTCTCTCAGAACTAGATAGATCTAACCACAAAATAATCAAGAAAGAAGATAAGAAGGAATATAAATTCCCAAGTATTTATTTATTTAAATTATAAATGTATACATTTCAGATCATGATATAATTAAAATTACATGTAATAAAGGGTCAAGGAAAGATAAACCAAAAACTAATAGAAAACTAAACTGCTTAATTTTAAATAATGGGTGTATCAAACACCCAACAATAGAAGTAGTTAGTAATTATATCCAGAAAAAAATGATAGCAATGAAACATCATACCAAAATTTCTGAGATGCAGCCAAGGCAGTTTTGGTTATATGAATAAAATAGAGAAACAAGAGATCAATGAATTGGGCATGCAGCTAAAAAAAGTTAGAAAAAAAAACAAATTAAAGTTCCCCAATTAAATACCAAATTAGAAATTCTGAAAATCATGCAAGAGTTTGATAAAGTTGAAAGGAAGAAAACCATTGATTTAATAAATAAAACTGAGTTGTTTTTATGTAAAAATCAATAAAAGAAATAAACATTTGGCTAATGATTTAAAAAAAAGAAAGCAGATAACCAGATTACCAGTATCAAAAATGAAAAGGGTGATCAATGAAAAAGAAAGTTAAGAGCTAATTAAGATCTGTTTTTTTAACTGTAGGACAATAAATTTGATAACCTGAGTGAAATGGATGAATGTTTATAATAATGCAAATGTCCAGATTAACAGAAGAGGAAACAAAATACTTAAATAACTCCATTTCAGAAAAAGAAATTGATGAAACCATCAATAAAATCCCAAGAGAATGTTTCAGGTTCAGACTGATTTACAAATGAATTCTACCAAACATTTAAGTAACAATTAATTCCCATTCTACAAAAATCATGTAAAAAAATTGAACAAGTTTGCCAAATTCCTTTCATGACACCAATATGGTGTGGATACCTAAATTACGAAGAAATAAAACAGAGAAGTTTATTGACCATTCTCCCTAATGAACGTTGATGTAAAAAACTTAAATAAAATTTTAACCAAGATACGGTAGCAAATTATTGCTAGGATAATACATTATAATCAGGTAAGATTTATACCAGGTAGGCTGGGATGGTTTAATATTAGGAAAACACTCAACATAATTGAACATATCAGCAGCAAAACCAACAGAAATCATGATTTTTCTCAATAGATGCTGAAAAAGACTTTGCTCAAATACAACTTCAATTCCCATTAAAAATCCTGGAAACTATGGGCATAAATGGAATTTTCCTTAAAATAATAAGTAAATCTATCTAAAACAATCAAATAAAAATTTATGAAATGGAGTTAAACTAGGAACATTTCTATTAAGATTGGGGTGAAACAAGGATGATCATTATCACCATTACTGTTTAATATTGTAATATATTAGCTTTAACAATAATAGAAGAAAAAAATTTGAAGGAATGAGAATTGGAAAGGAGGAAACAAGGTTTTCAATTTATGCAAATGATATAATGATATACTTAGAGAGCCTGAGAAAATAATCTAAAAATTTATTTGAAATAATAAACAATTTCAGCAAAATAGGATATAAAATATATCTACATAGATCATCAGCATTTCTATATATGAATAACAAAGTCCAAGGATGAGAGATAGAAAGAGATATTCCCTTTAAAGTAACTGTAGACCACATTAAATACTTGGGAAACTACCTCTGAAGGCAAATGTAGAAACTGCAGGAATATAAGTACCAAATACCTCTCATTCAAATAAAGTCAAACCTAAGCAATTGAAAATATGTCAGTTGCTCTTGGTTGGGTCTAGCTAATATAATAAAAAATGAAAATTCCACACAAATTAAATGACTTATTCGGTGCCATACTTGTCAAACTACCAGATAATTATTTTACCTATTTGAAAAAAAATTCATCTGGAGCAAATAAAGCTCAAGAATATCAAGGGAACTGTTGAAAAAAAAATGTAAAGGAAGGAGGCCTAGCTATAACCAGATATTTAACTATACTATAAAGTGGCAGTCATAAAAATTGCCTGGTAGTGGTTAAGAAATAGAATAATGGATCAGTGGATTAGGATAAATTCAATAGAAACAATAGTAAATTACTACAGTAATCTATTGATTGACAGACTCAAGGAATAAGAATAAGAATTCACTATTTGACAAAAATTGATGGTAAAACTGGAAAATAGTTTGGCAAAAACTAGGCCTAGACACATAACTCATCATATACCAAAATGATCATTATGGGCACAGGATTTAGACATAAAATGTGACACTGTAGATAAATTAACAAACCATGAAATATTTTATCTATCAGATCTATAGAATGGGGAGAAATTAATGACCAAGCAAGAAATAGAGTACATTATAAATTGCAAAATGAATGGTTTTGACTATATTAAATTTAAAGGGTTTTGCACTAATAAAGTCAATGCTGCTAAAATTAGAAGAAAGCAGAAATCTGGGAAACAGCTTCACAGTTAAGTGTTCTGGTAAAGGTCTAATTTATAATATATATATATATATATATTATATTTATCATCAAATTTAAAAGGTTGCACATTATTTCCAATTTGATAGATGGTCTAAGGATATGAATAGAATGAAGAAATTAAAACTTTATATAATCATGTGAAAAAATGGTCCAAATCATTATTTATTATAGAAATGCAAATTAAAACATCCATGAGGTATCCCCTCACACCTAGCAGATGTGGTAAGATGATATAATGGGAAAATGATCCAAGTTGGAGAGGTTGTAGGAGGACTGGGACATTAATGCAATGCTGCTGGAGTTGTGAACTTATGGAACCATTCTGGAGAATGGTTCTAAGTATACTCAAAGAGCAACAAAACTGTTTATTTATTTGGACCCAGAATTTCCAGTATTTGCTTTCTATTCAGAAGAAATAATGAAAAAAGGGAAAAATTCCACATTTCAAGATATATATATAGCAGTTCTTTTTGCAGTGGTTTAGAATTACAAATTGAAGGGGTGTCCATCAAAGGGGAATAGTTGAAGAAGTTATGGTAAATGAATGTCATAGAATACTATTTTTCTATAAGAAATCATAGATGGTTGCACTCTAGTGAAGCATGGAATCAGTTACAGGATCTGATGCTGAGCGAAGTGAGCAAAACCATGAAAAGATTGTATATATTAACAACAACATTATGAGTTGGTCAGCCTTGATGGAAGCAGCACCACTCAGCACTTCAGAGAGCTCAGCAACCCTATTATATTGGTAATGGACAATGCTATCCCCATCCAGAGGACAAAACAAAATAACAAAAAAGAAACATTGGCAAAAAAATACCCTTCAGAATCTGATAACACTACATTGGCTTTCAAAAATATTTTCTCTTATGTATTTCTTTCCCTTAATCTTAATTCCTCATACCTAAAATGATTGCTCTGTAAACATGTTTAACAGAAATGTGTAATACTCTACAGAAATGTGCAATATTCAGGTGACTGCTTGCCACTGAGGGGAGGATGGTTGGGAAGGAAGGTTGAAGGAAATCATATAACTTAAATGAGACCTATCCATCTAGTTGAATGTTGAAAACCTTTCTTACCCATGTCTATGGCAAAGTAAAATATTAATTAAAAAATAGTTTACATGAGCCTTGAATTTCTTCCCATGACTCATTCATTCTCTTAACATAGCAGTATTCATATACTTTATGCCTCTTTTCTATCAGCCATATATTCCTCTGTCCCTCCTTTCTCATTACTTTCTTACTTTCTATCCCCTGGCAGACTCAATAACATTCTGCATACATTCTTGACATCAACTTTTCTTTTCTTTTTTTTAAGAAAGATTTTTTTTTTATTTTGAGTTTTACACTTTTATCACTATTCTTACTACCCCCCCAATACCCACAGAAGGTAGTCTGTTATTCTTTACATTGCTTCCATGGTATACATTAATATAAGTTGAATGTGATGAGAGAGAACTCATATCCTTAAGGAAGAAAAATAAAATATAAGAGATAGCAAAATTACATAAGAAGATAACTTTTTTCCCCTAAATTAAAGGTAATAGTCTTTGATCTTTGTTGAAACTTCACAATTCATTTTCTGCATACAGATAGTCTCCATTGCAGATAGCCCAAAATTGGTCCTGGTTGTTGCACTGACGAATGATCAAGAACAACAACGTTAATCATCAGCCCCATGTTGGTGTTAGGGTGTACAATGTATTTCTGGTTCAGCTCATCTCATTCAGCACCAGTTTAGGCCAATACTTCCAGGCTTCTCTAAATTCCCATCCCTCCTGGCTGCTAATAGAACAATAGTGTTCAATGACATACATATACCATAGTTTGTTACACCATTCTCAAATTGAAGGATATTCACTTAATTTCCAATTTTTTGTGACCAGAAACAGGGCTTCTATAATATTCAAAAGTGATATTTTTATACTTTTTATAATCTCTTCAGGGTTTAGACCCAGTAATGGTATTTCTGGATCAAAGGATATGCATATTATTGTTGCCCTTTGGGCATAATTCCAAATTGTTGTCCAGCAAGGCTGGATGAGTTCACAGCTCCAGCAATGATGCATTAGTGTCCCAAATTTTTCCACATCCCTTCGAACATTGATCATTATCTTTTCTGGTCATATTGGCCAGTCTGAAAGGTGTAAGCTGGTACCACAGAGACACTTTAATTTCCCTTTCTCTAATAAGTAGTGATTTAGAGCAATATTTCATATGATTATGGATCACTTTAATTTCCTCATCTGTAAATTTCCTTTGCATATCCTTTGACCATTTGTCAATTGGGGAATGGCTTTTTTTCAAAATTTGACTCAGTTCTCTGTATATTTTAGAGATGAGTCCTTTGTCAGAAATATTAGTTGTAAAAAATTTTTTCACAATTTACATTATTTCTTTTGATCTTCGTAAAAGTAGTTTTGTTTGTGCAAAAGCTTTTTAATTTAATGTAATCAAAATTAGTTCATTTCTTTTTAATGATGTTATCTCTTCCTTGGTCATAAATGGCTTCCCTTTTCATAGATCTGACAGGTATACTACTTCTTGATCTTTTAGTTTTCTTATAATATTGTTTTTTATGTCTAAATGCTTTAGCCATTTTGAACTTATCTTGGTGGAGTTGTGAGTTGTTTGTCTAATCCAAATTTCTTCCATACTACCTTCCAATTTTCTCAACAGTTTTTTATCAAAGATACAGTTTTTATCCCAATAGCTAGACTTTTTGGCTATATCAAATATCATATTGCTATAATCATTTCCTGCTATTTCACATAGTCTGTTCCACTGGTCCTCCACTTGATTTCTTAGCCAATACCAGACAGTTTTGATACCTGATGCTTCATAATATAACTTTAGATCTGGTAAGGCTAAGCATCTTCTTTTTCATATTTTTCAATGGATTCCTGGAAATTCTTACCTTTTTATTTCTCCATATGAATTTACTTACAATTTTTTCTAACTCATTAAAATAATTTTTATGGAATTTTGATTGGTAGGGCACTAAACAAGTAGTTTAGATTTGGTAGAATTGTCATTTTCATTGTATTAGCTCAAATTATCAATGAGCAGTTGATGTTTGCCCAGTTATTTAAATCTGATTTTATTTGTGTGAGAAGTGTTTTGTCATCATTTACAAAAAGTTTTTGAGTTTGCCTTGGCATATAGACTCCCAGATATTTTATATTGTCTGAGGTTACTTTGAATGGGATTTCTCTTTCTAGCTCTTTCTGCTTTATCTTACTAGTCATTTATAGAAATATTGAGGTTTAGTGAGGGTTTATTTTATATCCTGCAACATTGCTAAAGTTGTTAATTGTTTATAGTAGTCTTTTTTTAGATTTTTTCTGGGATTCTCTAGGTATATCATCATTTCATCTGTAATGAGTGAGAGTTTTGTCTCTTCCTTACCAATTCTAATTCCTTCTATTTTTTCTTCTTTTATTTTTGAAGCTACCTTTTATACTACCATATTTAATAATAGTGATGATAACAGACACCCTTGTTTCACCCCTGATCTTATTGGGAATGCCTGCAGCAGATCCCCATTGCATATAATGCTTGTTGATGGTTTCAGATAGATACTGGTTATTATTCTAAGGAACACTCCATTTATTCTTATTTTCCTATATTCTCTAGTGTAGGAATGGGTGCTGTATTTTGTCAAAGCTTTTTCAGCATCTATTGATATAATCATATGATTTCTGATAGATTTGTTATTGGTATAAATAAATATAATAATAATTTTCCTAATATTGAACCAACTCTGCATTCCTGTGATAAATCCTAGTAGATCATAATGTATTATCCTACTGATAACTTGTAATTGTTTTGCAAAGATTTTATTTAAAATTTTCGCATCTCTATTCATAAGGGAGATACGTCTATAAATTTCTTTCCGTTTTAACTCTTCCCTGTTTAGATATCACCACCATATTGGTGCAATAAAATGAGTTAGGCAGAGTTCTGTCTTCAACAATTTTTCCAAAGAGTTTATATAGAGTTGGTACTAATTGTTTTTGATATTTATTTTATATTTGATAGAATTCACTTGTGAATGTATCTCTCCCTGGAGATTTTATCTTAGGAAGTTCAATAATGACTTGTTGAATTTCTTTTTCTGAGATAGGGTTGCAAAGGTATTTAATTTCCTCTTCATTTAATCATGGAAATGTATATATTTTTAAATATGCATATATTTCACTTAGACTGTCAAAATGTATTGGCATAGAATTGGGCAAAATAATTCTGAATTATGACTTTAATTTCCTCCTGCTGTGTGGTGAGTTCAACTTTTACATTTATGATACTAATAATTCAGTTTTCTTCTTTCTTTTTTTTAAAAACAAAATGACCAGATCTTTATCAATTTTATTGTTTTTTTCATAAAACCAACTCTTGGTTTTATTCATTAGTTCCAAAGTTTTCTTGCTTTCAATTTTATTAATTTCTCTTTAATTTTGTCAAATTTCTAATTTGATAATAGATTGGGATTTTTAATTTCTTTTTTCTCTATTTTTTATTTGCGTATTTAGTTCACTGAACTCCTTTTTCTATAATTTATTCCTGTGTAAGGATTTAAAGATATAATATATCTCCTGACAGTTGCCTTGAGTGTATGCTATAGGTTTTGGTATGTTGTTTCATTATTGTCATTAAGTAGGATGAAATAATTAATTCTTTCTATAATTTGTTGCTTGATCCACTCATTCTTTAAAATGAGATTATTTCATTTCCAATTGGTTCTGAGTCTATATCTCCCTGGCTCAATATTGCATATGATTTTTATTGCATTGTGATCTGAGAAAGATGTATTCACTCTTTCTGCCATTCTGCAATTGATCTTTACGTTTTTATGCCCTAGTACATGGCAAATTTTTGTGTAAGTGCCATGTACTGCAAAAAAAAGTATATTCCTTTCTATCCGCATTAAATTTCCTCCATAAGTCTATCATATCTAGGTTTTCTAACAATCTATTTATCTCCTTAACTTCCTTCTTGTTTATTTTATGATTATATTTATTTAAATCTGACAGCTGAATGTCAAGGTCTCCTACTAGTAGAGTTTTGCTATGTCTTACTGTAGCTCTTTTAACTTCTTTCAGAATCTGGATGCTATTCCATTGATTGCATACATATTTAATATTGAAATTATTTTATTGTCTGTGTTAACTTCTTTTTTTAGGTTTCTGCAAGGCAAATGGGGTTAAGTGGCTTGCCCAAGGCCACACAGCTAGGTAATTATTAAGTGTCTGAGACCCGATTTGAACCTAGGTACTCCCGACTCCAGGGCTGGTGCTTTATGCACTGCGACACCTAGCCATTCCATCTATGATAACTTTTAAGAGGATATAGGTTCCTTCCTTATCTCTTTTAATGTTATTTTTGTAGCTTCTTTGTCTGAGATAAGGATTGTTACCCCCATTTTTTTCATTTCAGCTGAAGCAAAATATATTCTGCTGCAACCTTTCGCATATATTCTGTATGTATCTCTCTGCTTTAAATGTGTGGGGGTTTTTTTGTAAGCAGCATATTGTAGGATTCTGGTTTTTAATCCACTCTGCCTTTCCACTTACATTTTTAAGGGAGAGTTCATCCCATTCACATTCAAAGTAATAATTAGTACCTCTTTATTTCCCTCCTTTCCATCTTTCCTCTGTTCCCCCCCCCCTTTTTGCCATTAACCATATCCCCCGGTATTTTTTTTCTGAACACCACCCCCTTAATTGTGTTTGCCTTCCTAAGTAAAACCCTCCCCTTTCTTTCCACTTTCCCTTTTCCCTTTCTTCTTTCCCTTCCTTCTGTTAGTTCCCCTTTTTCTCCCCATCCCTGTCCCCCCCTCCCCTTTTCCTCTTTTCCCCTTTTAATACTTGAAAGGTATGATAAGTTTCTTAACTTAACTGAGTGTGTTTGTAGGTTAACTTAAAGCCAAATCTGATGAGATGAAGATTCAGGTGGTTCTCTTCTCCTCCCTTCTTGCCCAATATTATAATAGGTCTTTTGTACCTCTTAATGTAATGAGATTTACTCCATTCAGTCTCCTCCTCCATTCTATTGTCTCTGTATTGTCCTCCATTTTGAGGAAGTATTGTTTTTAAATCATTCTAGCTGAGTCACAGAAAAGTCATGAGTGTCCATCACTTCTGGCTATGTATATTGTCTCTAATAGAGTTACAATTCCCCAAATTTTTATAGTCTTTCTCCCAGGTAGGGATATAGACAATTTTTTCTTATTGGATAGCAGTCTCATGGATAAATCATTAGTGTCTATCACTTCTGGCTAAGTGTATTCTCTCTAATAGTGTTACAATTTTTTAGAGTTATGAAAATCTTTCTCCCAAGTGGGGATATAGCAAGTTTCATCTTATTGGATAGCAGTTTTATTCTTTTACCTTTTTATTTTATCATTTTCATGTGTCTCTTGTGCCTCCTCTTGATGTCCAAATTTTCTACTTAGCTCTGCTCTTTTCATCAGGAAATGTTGGAAATCTCCCATTTCCTTAAATGTCCATCTTTCTACCTGGAAGAGACTGCCAAGCTTTGCCCCATAGTGGATTCTTGTCTACATTCCAAGGTCCCTTACTCTTTGGAGTATCTCATTCCATGCCCTTTGATACTTTAGTGATGATGCATCCAGATCCTGCATCTTGATCCTGGCTCCTTGATATTTAAATGGTTTCTTTCTGGCTGCTTGCAGGATTTTCTTTTATCTGATAGTTCTGGAATTTGGCCCTAACATTCCTTGGTGTTTTCATTTTAGGATGTGTTTCCAGAGGGGATTCATGTATTCTTTCAATAACTATTTTGCCCTCTAGTTCCATGATATCAGGGTAATTTTCCATCACTAAATCCTGTAATGTAAAGTCCAGGCTTTCTTTCTCTTCAATTTCAGTAAGGCCTATATATTCTCAGCTTGTCTGTTCTTGATTTATTGTTGAAGTCAATGGTTTTGATGATGAAGTATTTAACATTTTCTTCTATTTTTTTATCTTTTGGTTTGTTTAACAGAATCTTGTTGTCTCATGAAGTCACTAGTTTTCACCAATTCCATTCTTTTTTTTTAGAGATTTTCTTCATTTACCTTTGGCAACTCCTTTTCCATTTGGTCAATTCTATTTTTGCAGGAGTTTTCCATTTGTCCAAGTGCAGTTTTGAGAGAATTATTTTCTTTTTATATTTGCACAATTGAGGATTTGAGAGAAATTTTTTCTTTTTTCTTTGCCCAATTGAGAATCTGAGAAAATTATTCTCATTTTGTATTTGTCCAATTGTATTCTTTCATGATGTTTTCTTGTTGCAAGATATTAATTTTCTTTTGAAATTAGTTAATTTTCTCTTGAGTTTCTTTTTCCAGTTTTTTCAGTTGATTTTTAAACTCCTTCCTGATTTCTTCAAGGAAGCCTTTGAGGGCTGGAGACCAATTCATATTCTCCTCAGAAGTGCTAGATCTCTCTGGGTTAGAAGCTATTTCTTCTAAGTATTTCTCTATGAGGTCCCCTTTCTGCTGGCCTTTTTTCATCTTCCTAAAATTTTGTGTTGGAGGGGTGGGGTTGGGTTTCAGAGGTTTGCTTTTGAAAACCCTAGAGACTTTGTTTCCTTGGTTTAGTAATTCCAGGAATTAGCCATTAGGTGGGTGCTGCTTACTTTCTGTGAGGTGTTTGAGGCCCTCAGCTGCAGGTTCTGAATTGACCTTGAAGAATGGACTCGGGCTTGGGGAAGAGTGTTAATCTTCCTTTCAGCTGAGTGAACTATGTTACCCACACCTGAACCTGAGGGGTTGGTGGGGGAGTTACCATTTGTTCTGGGAAGAGGGCTCTACTGAAAGTCCCTTGCACAGCTGGTCATTTTCCAGGCATATTCTGTGATTCTCATCATAGGAATTCACCCTCCTGATGACTGGAGCTCACCAGAGCTCCTCTCCCCACAACCAGACTTTCCACAGATAAAGTTGGTTCTCAAACCTGCCACTCACCAAAGCTTCTGGGGCTAAGGCTGGTCTCTGGCTTCACCCCACTGCTGTCCCTGTGCTAGCTCTCTGGTCTCCACTGCTGGTTCACCCATGGTCCTCTGAGACAGACCTTGTTGGTAAATATTCTTCTCCTAGCTTTTCTTTCTGGGTTTTGTCGATCAAATTTCTGTTAACATGTTCCTTTCATGTTATTTTTGAGAGGAACTAGGAGCACTTACACAGTGCCTGTCTCCACCATCTTGGTCGGAACCTATCTTTTCTCATATTATCACAAACTTGGTGTTCAACCCTGAGTTTTCCTGTACTAATAAGTAGCACTGGTTCCTATCCCCCGGGTCTTCCAACTCTAATAGGAAAGTTCTTGACTTATCTTGCCAGTAACCAAGCTGATGTGTCATTTCCTCATCATTTCCACTTCTACTCTTTCCAGTTCTTTATTTTATGATATATTCCCTCACTAGACTAGAAATGCCTTGGTGTCAGTGACTTTCTTTCTTCTCTTATTAACCCTAGTGTTCCTAAATAATGTCATGTATAATAAATACATTAAAAAGTTTTATCATCTACTCCCATTTTCATCTACCTACATAGCTATTGATCTCTTAACTATCTAAAATATACATGTATATATGCATATTTGCATAAAATATATACATTTTTGTGATGCTGATCAGGTAACCTATGTCTATGTCAGTGACCTCATTTATAAAAAAGGAGATCATAATAGCACACAACTACCAGAATTATGAGGATCAAATGAGAAAATATTTGTAAACTGCTTAGCATAGTGACTGACATATGTGTTTTCTAGTTATATACAATAGTACTTTCTACCAATGAATTTTTGCTAATGTTTTGAATTTTATACTTTATTCCCCAATCTCCCCCCCCACAGATGGAAATCTGATAATTTTTACATTATTTCCATGCTATGCATTGATAATTTGTTGAGAGAAAAGCATATCCTTGAGGAAAAAATTAAAATATTAGAGATTGTTAAATTATGTAGTACATAAGACAACTTTTTTTTTTTTTTAAAAAGTTTAAGGTAATAATCTTTGGACTTTGTTTAACTCCACAATTCTTTCTCTGGATACAGATGTTTTCGTCTATTGCAAATACCCTAAATTTGTCCCTGATTATTGTACTGATGTAATGAGCAAGTTCATTAACATTGATCATCACCCCATGTTGCTATTACAGCATACAGTGGTCTTCTGCTTCTGCTCATCTTGCTCAGCATCAATTCGTGCAAATTTTCTAAGATTATCTGAAATCCCATCCCTACTGGTTTCTAATAGAAAAATACTGTTCTATAACATACATATACCACAATATGTTCAGCCATTTCCCAACTGATGGCCATACCCTTGATTTCTAATTCTTTGCAACCACAAACAGAGCTGCTTTGAATATTTTGTGCAAGTGATGTTTTTACCCTTTTTCATGATCTTTTTTAGGGTATAGACCTAATAGTGATAATGCTGGATAAAAGGGTATGCACATTTTTTATTGCCCTTTGGGCATAATTCCAAATTGCTCTCCAGAAAGTTTGGATCAGTTACACAGCTCCACCAATAATACTTCATTTGGTACATTGAACTTATAACTTACTTTATTTTTTTTGCAAGGCAATGGGATTAAGTGACATAGCCAAGATCACACAGCTAATTAAATTATTAAGTGTCTGAGCCTGGATTTGAACTTATGTCCTCCTGACTCCAGGACCAGTGCTCTAGCCACTGAGCCACCTAACTATCCCTAAATTATGCTTTGGGAATCTAATTTCTGGTACTATTTCTCTATCTTTCCATGATATTTATTCATTGTAATCCTTTCTAGATACTAGTCTCATTTTCATTCTTTAGTAATCTTGAGACTAGCTTTTTTGATTTCAGCAAATACTTCTAAATTTTTGCTCTTCTGACTTAGAACTCCTCACAAACTTTCACTGCTTAATTCATTATCACCAGTTGTTGATCCTACTCCTAAAAACTCCTAGAGGAAGTAAAACATTAGGGGCAAATCGATCCATTTACACGTCTACATCACCTAATATTAACTAGACCTATAATGTTTTCCGGAAATATTTTAATCATTTGTGATGAACTTCCCATCACATCCCATGGAAAAAATACTCTTTCCAGCAGTTTCCATATGCCATTCTAACTTCTTCTCTCATAATATGCCTCCATTTCTTATCCAATCCCACTCAGTAAATTTTTTATGCATATATAATGCACCAGACACTCTTTAACTGCTTATAATAAATAAATAAATAAAAAATAAACAAACAAATAAATAAAAGAGAAGATAGTCTTTGCCTTCAACAAATTTATAATTTAAATGGAGGAATTACAGAATATTGGAGTCAAAACAGCAAGGGCTGGGAGATAAAACTCCATGGGATATCATATTGTGTGGAGTTTAAACCAGAAAGGACAATACAAACTGGTATTAGTTGAGAGTGGACTTTCTGATTTCAAAAAAGGAAAACTTTGGAGATACTCTGCCTCTTGCCCTCCAGATAGTGATGAAGGGGAACAGGATGAAAGTGTCAAGGGATGTGAGCAAACAAGGCTTGAATTAGGAACCCAGGTGTTGGCCCATGAAGGATTACCTTTAATGAGCTCTAAGATTCATCAAAACATTTTTATATCTTCTCTAGACTTCCAAAGACATCAGAAACATGCATGAAAGAGAAAAAAATAAATTAAGAACTCTTGTAAGAAATCTCCCTTACTTAGCACAGTCAGCAATTAAGTAATGCACTACATAAGTCCTTCAATCATGTACATCAGTTATACATTCAGTAAAATATTAAAAGGGTAACTGCGATTTACTTGCTGTAAAGTATTTTATATTACAGCCACACTGAATAAACTTTCCCTAACTTGGATGACAGCTCACTTTTAAATGACTTATTTATTCTGTTGAAATTTGGCATCTACACTCTATCTACACTAATTGACATAATTTTTTAAATTGTGCAATTACCTTTCACATTTTCTTCCCATATACTTATTAGTAAAGCTATATTACATATTATCTTAGAGATGGGGTATTTTATGCTCCATAAAATATTCCACAAGCTACCAATATTCTAATATTTATATATGTAGATGGTAGCATAAAGTAATTCATCATATTTTCTTAGCAATCAGATTGATCTCATATGTCATTTAAGGTTTAATGATGATTAAAAATATTTAATGAATTCTATCTCATTTTGATAAATTGACCTTATATTTTCTCTGCATATGTAAAAAGGTCCTTAAACCATGCTATTTAGATTTTTAATGTTCAAACTATTATATTTCAGAGCTGTAGTAATAACTTCTCTCAGTGATACTATTTGGTCAGGTTACTGGTCATTTTTTGTGAAAGGAATTGTAATATGGACATATCTGAGGAAGATTTTTGAGATGAATTGAAGCCCTGTTCTGTCCCACTACCCATGTGTATATATATATATATATATATATATATATATATATATATATATATATATATATATATATATATACATCTCTCTATATATCTCCCCTATCACTGTTTTTCCTTTCTAAGACAATAATTTTAGCTTAAGTGAATAAATTAGCATGGTCATGCTAGAATTTTTCAACTTAGTATCTTGGCAATTATTTGAACAACTTTGCTGTAATTCATATTTTGGATTAGGAGAGAATGTTGCTTTCAAAAATCTTATTTTCAACATATTTTATTAGCTGTCACAAGATCACAAAGAAGACTCTTTTCTACCCTCTATATCCTCTTTTAAAATAATAAATTACTCCTCAATTCTAATGCTTCTAATACTTCACTGTATCATATTCTATCATTTAAAACTTTGTGAGGAGTCTCAAAATAACACACACATATTTATACACACATCTATATCTATATCTTCATAATCACAAGGATGTTAACGAAAGCTTCCCCAGATCTGTTTGAAAAAAGATTCCTCCCTTAGATCAGTAATATATTTCTTGACACTTCATGGAGAAAAAATAAAATTTGACACCTTAGTAAAGAATATACATGACCTACAGCAAGTAGTTAATCCAATCTGACTTTATATGTCCTTTAATAACAAGATAGAGTATGTGATATTCCCTGTGGAACTAGACATGCATGACAAAAACCCTGGAAAGTGTCCCAGTTCAGCAAATTAAGGGATTCCCTTGATCATCTATGTTAATCATATAATTCATATCAGTCACAACTATATCACATTATTTACAGTAATTTTAGACTTCAAACCAAGGGAATTGCTATTGCCATGATGCCATCTCACCATTTGGCAGGTAACAAATTATTGATTTATCTACAAGCATCAAAAATCCTACTCTCTTTTCTCCAAAAAGGAGAAAAATAGGATTTCTGCTTACTGAAAATAGGAAAAAGGATCTCTACTTACAGAAAATTCAGTATTGAAAAATTATACAAGCTAAATTATATTTAAGAAATGAAGTGTGGACAATCTTTATCCGTCCATCTTTTGATTTCATTTAACTTATTTTTTTAAATTAATGATTTGCATTAAATTTCTAAAGCCTTTCTTTCACTGATGGCAGACTAAAGAGCAATACATACATGAAAGTAAACACAATCTAATTGTCAAAGTCATTGTATGAAGATAACTCTCAGTTCATGAAAGCAATGCAAAATGAATGCATGTTTGACATTAGATAGGATTCATGTCCTCTATAACAAACTATCTCTATTGCCTGAGGACCAACTTAACTGTTCATAGAGGTTCATACCCAGAAAGTTGGTCACCAGGTGATGATTCTTGTTTAATACAGTCACTCATTCCATTTTGGCAAAAGGACTCTTCTCTACTCAAGTAGAGGAAGCATTTCAGAGGTAAAAAAAAATATCATAGATTTAAAAATGAAAGAGATTAAGAGGTCATTTGATCCAAATCATTTATTTCACAGATGGTTAACTAATGTCTCTGAGGTAACACATTCAAGAAAGCATGAATCCTTGAAGAACTAAAACAATTTTTATGGTATTTAATGTGACTATCAATCTTTATGCTTCTCAATACTTTGATTTTAGCCATTGTCATATTTTGAAAGCAAACATAAATTTTAATCCCTAGTGAAGTCATAGATATTACAGGTGCAGACTGACAATACTTTTTCAATCACATAAGAAAATTTATGTGATATAATCTCTCAACAAGCAACTGAAATAAGATCTTGGTCTCTGCTATGAAGGTGACATTCTTCTACATGGCATTATGATCTGTCAAAAAAACAACTTCAATAAGTTAGTATAACTTAAAAAAAAACCTGTAATGCATATGTATTAAGAAAGTAAGCTTACAAAAATACCACAGAGCTTATTATAAACAAATAACAGATTTTCCCATCAATGATGAAGAATGTTCATTTGTTGGTCCAGAATTGAAATCTCTATTATCAGATATAATGAAAAGAATACTGTATATGAAATTGGAGGAATGGGGTTTGAATTTCAACTTTGCTGTTGCTAATTTTTTAAACCAATTAATTTCTCAATTATTTTCTCTTTAAAATGAGAGAATACTACATCATCTCAAGGTGCCTTCTCTTCAGCATTCTTTTATGGAACACTATGATGTTCTGACTGGCCTTTTTAATTGATCTATTTATATGACTACTGTGATCCATTCCATAATTCAAGATGCCACTATTATTGAGTTTCTGCTTATAGAAATAAGGATAAGTGATGGACCAAGAGCCTGTGTGGGACTGAATCCATTTATTTTGATATATTGACAATACTAGTACATATGTCATTTGAGAAGATAGTGTTTCTTGGTAGAAGGAACACATTTATTATGTGATTATTTACATTTAGGGGTTAATGATTTTTTGGGGTTATAATTTCTTGGTTGTATTTATGTTGTAATTCTTTGTAATTTTTGTAATGAAGCAAAGAATGGCCTCTTTTGCAAAGTCACAAAAAAGGGAAAATGAGGGGAAGACCCTCAGGGTTCTGACCAAAATAGAAGCTATTTTTTTTTACATTTACTGTGAATCAGTTGGGGCCCAAACAATGGCCTAATTCAGTTGCTGGGGCCTACTCTTGGCCAATCAATGATTTTGTTAAAGGTTGTTAAACCCCAAGATTTTTATGAGGTTTTAGAGATAAAAATTTATATTTCATGAGCAAAGAGCTCACATATAATAATGTGATACCTTGTGTGGACAGAAAAAAAAAGAAAGGAGAATAAGGAAGAAGGAAGGAAAGAAGGAAGGAAGAAAGGAAGGAAGGGGAAATAAAGGAGGAAAGGAGTGAGGGAGGAAAAGAAAGAAGAAAGTGAAGCAGTGGAACTCTATGTGGGGAGAAACAGTGCAATTTCCATCGCTTTTTCAGGATTAAGAGACAATTGTTGTAATCCTTTTTTTCCCTATATTGATACAAACTCCTATAAGCAAGAAATGTACCTAGGAAAGAGACACTGTGTTAAAATACTTAAACTTTTGAAACTGTTAAACCTTCTCTATATTGACTCTGTACTACTTTCCTATTTAATCCTGTCTGTACTAGAGTCTCAAAGTTATTTCACTAAGTTCTTCTAGTTAAGACTAACTAGTATTAAGAAAAACCATATCTCCCAGTAAAATTGATGCTTTCAGCTAAGAATTTAAAGTTATTCTATATTTTTAAGTTTTCCTGACATGTGGAGAAATAGAATTTATGTCAAACAATAAGCTACTACTCAATCCATCCTGGTGCCACACTAATGGGGCCCCTAACTCATCCCTGCATAAGAGGGTGGGCTAGATTCCCTATAAAGATTCTTTCTATCATCTTCTCCTTGCTTGATTCATGTGATAGCAGTTCAACTATCTGTCTCATGACTGTTTCCTTTCCCCTTCCCTTTTCCCTTTCATAAGTGTCTTTGATGTTCTCACCAGTCCAGCTTGTAGCTGTTTCTTTTTTGCTTCAACTTACTATCTTATTAAAAATCACTTTCTTACATTGTAAAAGAACTCTGAATTAGCTGTGAATTTTTTCTTAGTATTTTTCAAGGCAAATAGGGCTAAGTGGCTTGCCCAAGGCCACACAATTAGTTAATTATTAAGTGTCTGAGGCCAGATTTGAACTCAGGTACTCCTGACTCCAGGACCAGTGCTCTTTCACTGCGCCACCCAGCCACCCCAAGCTGTGAATTTTTTGCAGTAATATTTGACTTTTGCAGTAATCTGTGAATTAAAATGTATGCCTTTGCTCATGCCCCTGGCTCATAGAGTTTTATGATTTTGTCAGTTAAAAAGAACCTTAACTGTCTTTAGGATCTCCTCTCACCTAGCCATATGGATTGGGCTGTACAAGGAAGAAAGAAATGTGTATTGATTGCTTAAGTTCACTACACAAATTCTTATGATTTCTCCTACCACCACTTCTTATGTGATTTATTCTTGACGTTTTACCCCATCCTTTACCACTCTTCTTGCCTCTCCATACTTCCAATGCTCTAGACTAATGATAATCAGAATTTAGTTTAAATGTGATTAATTGGATTAGTTTTCTCTCCAGTAACAGACACCTGTATGACTGCTAAGAATGTAAATTGTTCATCAAGGTCATTTTACCTTACCAAAAAAACAAAAACAAAATAAAAACAAAATAAAACAAAAACAAACAAAGATGCATAACACTACACATGAGCTATCACTTAGTCTTTGTCCAATCACTTCTCCCAACCAAACCTGCAAGTTCAGTTAAAATAAAATTCATTTTATTTTGATGACCATTTTGTAGGGGGAATATGCCTTTGAATTCTGAAAAATGAGTTCAAATTTCTATTCAGTCATATAGTTAGATGATCTTGACACTGTCATATATCCCCTAATTTCCTAGAAGCCATAGAAGAATTAATGAATTTAAAATTAAATAAGCTTAAATTGGATTCACAAATCTTTTGCAGCATCTCTTGACAGTTTTAAGTCAACAAACACTTCAGTTATACTTTGAGCTAAACACTACAAGCTGAAGATACAAAGAACAGCAATATAAGTAACTGTTGCATTTAAGGTATAATTATATGTTCGATATGTTAATATGCAGGAAGCATTTCAGAGCTAATGTACACAGTAATCACTTTTAGTACATAACTATTTATTTAGAGATAATTTCTTATGAAATGTTAGGGAAAGAACAAGACGGATTATTTAACTCTTTGGCATAAGAATTTTATTCCTTTTACAAGGGGCAAGTTAAATAGATAAAAGAAAAAGTTTGATATTACAGTGACAAACCTTAAAGAAACTGCCAGTGACAAATCATTATTCATAATGCAAAATAATTTGGTCCCGAAAATAGACATTTTTGTTACAGTGATTTATTTTTGCTCTTGGAGAAGAGTAATTGTCTGAAAAGCTTTGTAGAGTTCATTAGTATAACTCAAAGTTCTAGGATACTGAATGACCAGTTTGACTTTGTATGCCATCATTACAAGAAAACAGAACTAACTAAAATTCTACTTTTAATGCCACACAAAGATTTTTTTCCTGTACTATACTGTCCTCTAATAATTAAAGCAAAAATTTGCTTTGATTTGTGGATAATAAAATCCAAGATTATTATTTTTATATATCTTCCACAAGCAGTTGTTTAAATGCATAAAAAATAGTGTTGAGTAAAAAAATTTTAGAATTAGGTAGCAGGAGATATAATCATACTGACAGAGAATGGTCTCTTAGGTTACCTTCTTGTAAGCATTTAGTTTTTGAAAAAGAAATGTGAAAACAAAAGTACACATCTCTCTAGCTCTACCCTAAGAGCTGGAAGGTGTATTTTGATAAAAGAGAAAGAAAGAAAATTAAATTTATTGGTATTTGGATAATTAAAAATTTAACATAATTCCAAAAGGAAATTTAGTATTTGTATTTTAATTTTGAATTGTTATACTAATTTGAAAGTAATATTTTATTTTAACTTGATTCAGTAATTGCCATTTGAAAAAAATCTTTCCAGTGGAAGTATGAAAGCTAGTTTTTCATGTTTATCAGCTTTGAAACTTGAATCTTCTTAAGGAAAATATTTCTTTTTTGCTTGAAAGTTGATTTTTAATGAAATGTAGAATCAGTTCCCTGCCCCTGATAGTGAATCAGAAATGATTAGCAGGATGGGAATCTGATCTCAGTATTATTTTTTTGAGTTGCTAATAGTGAGATAACACCTTAATTTGTTCTTGAAAGTTCTACCAAGAAAAAAAAACCTAAAAAAAAGAAAGTTCTGCGAAATTTTTGGATAGCTGCATGAATAATGTAGTTCAGAAATAAAGATGCAAATATCTAAAATGAGAAGGAAGCTATTCTAGAGAGTATTTTTTAAACTAATATTGATGTTCTTAATTATCATTCTTAAGTTTTGCTTTTCGTTTTGTTGATCTTTTTCTTGTCACTAAGATTTTTAATAATATAATAAAGCTTATCTGGCATTATCTATATACACTAAAAAATAAATATTATAAATCCTAGCTTGTATTTTTGTTCTTACTTTGCTCAGGAATGGTTTATGTCCATGAATCAAGGAACTTGATCTTAGTAGGAAAAAATAGTAGATTATCTATTGAGGAAAGTTAGGCTGTATCCTAATAATGATATGTATAAAAACATAATTAAAGGAAATCAAGATATCACACATGGGTAAAAGGGGAGTGCTGCCCAGCATAGGTGGGACAGATAGAAAAAAGTGGGCTGCTCTTAGATTCAGAAAAATAAGCTGTAGCTCAGAAGGCCAGTGGTATGGCAGTCTAGTTCTGAGTACCTAAACCCCAGCCGAGAAGGCAAACTTTGAGGCTCAGAATGTTGATGCAATAGGCAGGACTGGGTCTGGTTACCTTAATTCAGAGAGAAAGTTGCTAGAAGTTGAGAGAGCCTTATGGAGAGAGCCTTTTGTGCCCAGAACAAAATTCTTGGTGACTTCATCCCCTGTTTCCCAAAAGCAAAGTTCAACTTTCAAAATGATCAAAAAACTCCACCACAAATCTAACCATAGAAAGTTATTAAATTAGTAGGTAAGACCATCTTGGGAAGAGGAAAGAAGTATAAAAATGCCTATATGAAGCCTTAAAGGGTTTACTGAATTGTTCTAAAATCCAAAAAGTCCTCTTGGAAGATCTCAAAAAAGAATTTTTAAAAGCAAAGTTGAGAGGAAGAAAAATTGAGAAATAAATGAGAGACATGCAGGAGAACTATGAAAAATTGGAAATTGAATCACAAATATTGACTGAAGAAAACAATATTCTTTTAAAATTGGTGTAATAGAAAAAGAAATAATTTAAAATTAAAATTAACCATCTGGAAAAGGAAACATAAAAGCTAACTGAATAACATAGAACCATAAAACATAGAATTGAAGAAGTAGAAAATAATGACGCTTTGGGAATCAAGATTCAAACCCAAAAGATGGAAAAAAAAGAAGAAAATATAAAATACCTCTTAGAAAGAATGAGTGGACTGGAAAACAGATCAAAGAAAGATATTTTGTGAATTATTGGTCTACCTGAAAACCACAATTAAAAGAAAAAGAGCCTGGGAAATATCTTTCAGGAAGTGATCAAGGGTAAACTATCCTAATATACTTGAATAAGTGGATAGCATAGCCCTTGAAAATAATCCATTTATCACTGCCAGAAAGAGATCCCAAAATAAATGGATTATTTCAAAGAATATTATAACTGAATTTCAGAATTATCAGTAAAAAGAGAATAAAAACTGCAAGCAGCCAAAAAGAACCAATTTAAATACCAGGGATCCACAGTCAGGAATACACAGGATTTAGCAGATACAACATTAAATCAACAGAGATGCTGGGATCATCATATTCAAGAGGGGAAAAAAGTGGGATTTCAATCAAGAATATAGGGAACATCTAGGTGGTAAAGTGAAGAGAGCAGTGGCCTTGAAGTCCTGAGGACCTGAATTAAAATTCTTCCTCAGACACTTAAGTACTTAATTGTCTGAACTAGGGCAAGTCACTTAATCCTATTGCCTTTCAAAAATAAAAAAAAAAGCAATTAACTGCAGAGTTCAGCATATTCTTTCAGGGGAAAAGAAGGATTTTCAACAAAACATAGAACTTTCAAACTGACCTGATAAAAGACTAGAATTGAACAGAATATTTGAACATCAAATGCAAGACCCAAGAGATGTACAAAAAAAGTAAACAGAAAGGGTGAAAAAAAATTAATCAGTAAAACTAAACTGTCTACATCCCTACATGGAAAGATGATACTTGTAACTCTTGAAATTGTATTTCTCTTAAGACAGTTGAAAGGAGCATATTCAGACAAGTGTTTGTTTATAAATTGATCATGATGTGATGATATTTATAACTCTTGAGAATTATTTTTCTCTTAGGACAATTGAAAGAAATACACTTAGAAAGAGGGTATATGTATAAGATAGGTTTAAAATAGTTGACATGAAAAAATGGATTATAATGGGAGAGGTGAAGACAGAAGAATCCACATGAAGGGGCACAAAGGATTTATAATAGTAGGAGTGACTAAGGGAGTGAGTATTGACAAAGTCTTACTCTCAGCAATTTTGCTCAAAGAAAAAATAATGTATATTCCCATTTGGTTTAAAAATTTAGCCTAATTACCATCCAGAGGAAGAAAAACAAAACAAAACAAAACACACACACACACACACACACACACACACACACACACACACACACACAAACACAAACATGGATATAACAACCCTCCTGAATCTGATGAAAACTTTATAAAAATGATCTCCTATATATCTCTTTCCCTTAATCCTAATTCTTCATTTGCAAAATGACTAATTTGGAAATGTTTACCAAAATATGTATGATAAAATGCTAAGCTGACTGTTCCCAACTGAGAAGAAGGTGGTAAGGAAGGGTGGAGGGAAATTTTAAAATTTGGAAATATGCATATGCATATGGACGAAAATAAGCAAACAAAAATTTTAAAAAAGAAAGAAATTTAGCCTATCCTACAAAGAAGTATGAGAGGAAAGGGGGAAGAAAAGAGTGGGGATCTGACAGAAAGGACAGTAGTTTGAGGGAGGCAACAGTCAGATGAAAAATCATTGGTGAGGAGGGATAAGGTGAAAGGAGAGTGAACAGTATAAAATGGCAAACATAGGATTAGATTAGGCACAAAAGAAACCAAAGAAAATGACTATAGTAATCTACTTTTTGATAAACTCAAATAGTCTAACTGTTGGGATAAGAACTATTTGATAGACAAGTTTTTTTTTTGTTTGTTTTTGGAAGGCAATAGGATTAAGTGATTTGTCCAAGGTCACACAGCTAGATAATTTTTCAGTGTCTTATGTGCTCTATCCTTTATGCCACCTAGCCTACCCAAGAACTATTTGACAAAAATTTCTGGGAAAACTAGCAAAGGGTATGGTAGAGAGGTGACATACATTAACATCTCACACTCTATTTCAAGATAAAGTCAAATTGTGTACAGGATTTATTCATGAAGGGTGATAGCAAAGCCAATTAGGAGAATAAAGAATAGTGTGTCAGATTTTTTTAAAAAAAGACTATTTATTTTGAGTTTTAAAATTTTTCTCCTATTCTTGCTTCTTTGCCCCCACCACAAACAGAAGGAAGTCTGTTAGTCTTTACATTGTTTCCATTGTATACATTGATCTAAGTTGAATGTGATGGGACAGAAATCATATCCTTAAGGATATGTATTAAGTATAAGTATATGTATAAAGCATAAGACAGAGCAAAATTACATAATAAGATCATTTTAAAAAAAAAAATTAAAGGTAACAGTCTTTGGTCTCTGTTCAAACTTCACAATTCTTTCTCTGGATACAGATGGTACTCTCCATCACAAATCACCCTAAATTGTCCCTGATTGTTGCACTGATGGAATGATAAAGTCCATCACGTTTGTTCATCACCCCCATGTTGATATTAGGGTGCAAAAAGTTTTTCTGATTCTGCTCATCTCGTTCAGCATCAGTTTAGCCAAATCCTTCCAGGCTTCCCTGAATTCCCATCCCTCCTGGTTGCTAATAGAACAATAGTGTTCCATGACATACATATACCACACTTTGTTAAGCCATTACCAAATTGAAGGATGTTGACTTAATTTCTAATTATTTGCAACCACAAACAGGGCTGCTCTGAATATTTTTGTACAAATGATGTTTTTACCCTTTTTCATAATCTCTTCACAGTATAGACCAGTAGTGGTATTGCTAGATCAAAGGGTATGCATATTTTTGTCGACCTTTGGGCATAATTCAAAATTGTTTTCCAGAAAGTTTGGATGACTTCACAGCTCCACCAACAATGAATTAGAGTCCCAGATTTCCCACATACCTTCCAACAATGATCATTGTACTTTTTGGTCATATTGGCCAGTCTGAGAGGTATGAGATGGTACCTCAGAAATGCTTTAATTTGTATTTCTCTAATAAGTATTGATTTAATTCAACTTTTCATATGACTGTGGATCACTTTGATTTCCTCATCTGTAAATTGCCTTTGCATTTCCTTTGACCATTTGTCAATTGGCCAATGGTTTGCTTTTTTGAAAATTTCACTCAGTTCTCTGTATATTTTAGAGATGAGTCTTTTGTCAGAAATATTAGTTGTAAAAAATGTTTCCCAATTTACTACATTTCTTTTGATCTTGGTTATAGTAGTTTTGTCCCTGCAAAAAAAGCTCTTTAATTTAATGTAATGAAAATTATCAAGTTTTTTTAATGATGTTCTCCATCTCTTCCTCAGTCATAAACTGCTTCCCTTTCCATAGATCTGATAGATATACTACTCCTTGATCTTTTTGTTTTCTTATAATTTTTTTGTCTATGTCCTGTATACATTTTGAACTTATTCATATATTGCAATTTGTTCAGGCACTCCTCAGGTAAAAGGCACTTATATGAATTTGATGTATTATATTGTGCTATAAGAAATTATGAGCTGGTGGACTTCAGAAAAGCCTGGACAGACTTTAAGGACCTGATGTTGAGTGAAGTGAGCAGGACCAAAAGACTTGGAATATACTAACAGCAACATTGTGAGATGATCAACCATGAGGGACTCACTTCATCTTTGGAGGTCAATCATCACAGACAGTCCTAAAAGACTTGTAATGGAAAATGTCATCCATTATCTAGAGGAAAAAACTATGGAGTCTGAATGCAGAGCAAAGCATACTATGTCCACTTTTAATAATTTCTTATGTTTTTTTGTTTCTTCCTCTTGCACAGTTTTCCCCCTTTAGTTCCATTTTTCTTTCACATCATGACTAATATGGAAATATATAAAACACAATTATATACTATAATCTATGTCAGATTGCTCACTTTCATGGGAAAAAGGGAGGGAGGAAGGGTGGTAGAAAAATGTAATAAACAAAAGTTTACAAAAAAGATAAACACTGAAAACCATCATTGTATGTAATTGGGAAAAAATTAAATAAAACAGCAGGAAAATAAGAAAAAATCAAATTTCAAATCCTGCTTACCTGATAACTTAGAAATTCTTTCCTTGAAAGAATTTACCAATCATCTCCTGAAAGCAATCACAAATTGAAAATTCCAAAAACGATTATAGTCAAAACAAAGAATTATAAACTTGAGGAGAAAATATAGCAGATAGACAGATTTAAATACCATGGAACTATAGTATGGATTACACAGGGCTTAGCAGCTTTTAACTTAAAAGAATGGGAATTATAATGGATTATAATATTTTGGTTGGAAAAATCACGAATCAGTTACTCAACAAAATTGAGAATAAACTTTCAGGGGGGGAAAAATGCACATTCAACAAAAATTTGAGAATTTTAAACTTTTCTAATGAACTGACCAGAATTGAACAGAAAATTGAATCTTGGGATTCAAGATTCAAGAAATCAATTAAAAGGAAAATAGAAAAGAAAAAAATGTTATTTAATAAAATAAAATTGTTAATACCCCTACACAGGAAAGCAATACTTGTAACTCTTGAGAACTACATCTCTATTAGGGAAGGTAGAATGATTATACATAAAATGAATGGGCATAAGCTGATTTAGATGTGATAATATAAAAGGTTTATGATATAAGAAAAATTATACATGGAGAAGAAGAAAGGGAGAGCGAGAAAATGTACATCATATAAACGACATACTGGATGTAATAAAATATAGGGAAAGGAAGGAGCAGCTGAGCACTGCTTAATGTTTATATATATATATATATATATATATATATATATATATATATGTATATATATTTGTACCAAGTAATAGAGCATCCAGATTGTTAGAGGAGAAGGTAAATAAATTACAGGAAGAAATAGAGATCTCAACTCCTCTATCTCAGAATTTAAATGAATCAAGGCACAAAACAGTAGGAAAGAAATTATGGAACTGAATAGAATTTTTGAAAAGGTAGATATGTAGATTTTTGGAGAAAATTGGATGAGGGCAAAAATGAATAATAATTTTTCCTTATGGTGACATGCCATCGATACAAACTTTGACATGTTTTATGGCATAAAAACATCACAATCTAATGCAGAGTGGCAGAAATATTAAATGCATCCTTTTCTAATTATGACACAATAAAATTTCCATGTACTTCCATTTAATTTGTATTTCTCTAATAAGTATTGATTTAATTCAACTTTTCATATGACTGTGGATCACTCTGATTTCCTCATCTGTAAATTGCCATCACTAATTTGAAATATATAACCTAATTAAAGAAAGTTTGCATCATGTAAAAGTCATGGAAATAAAATTTTCATCCTAGAGAATAACAATAATGAGAGAAAATACCAATATTTATGGGATGCATCCTAATCAGATCTGAAGAAAAATTTTCTATCTCTAAATGTTTACTTGACCAAAGCAGAGACAGAGGAGATCAATGAATTGGGCATAAAATGAAAAAAAATTAAAAAAGAACAAATTAAAGATCCCCAAATAAATACCCATTTAGAAATTTTAAATATCAAAGAGAAATTAATAAAATTGAAAGTAAAAATATTGAAATAAATAAAACAGCTAGTTTTATGAAAAAAATCAAGAAAAAATAAACCTTTGGTTAATCTGATTTAAAAAGAAGCAAGAAAAAACAAATTTCCATTACAAAATTGATAAGGTAATACTTATTTTGCCAGACTGCATGCCATTAAAGCTGACAAATTAAGTAAAAAATATTAATACTTAAAAATATAAATTGCTCACATTAACAGAAGAGGAAATAAAATATTTAAATAAATATATTTTTGAAAAAGAAATTAAACAAGCCTTCAATGAACTCCCTAGGAACAAAATCTCTGGGGTCAGACATATAAACAAGTGAATTCTACCAAATATTTAAAGAACAATTAATTCAATACTTTACAAATTCTTTGTAGCATTAATTAAAGGTGTAATGAAAAAATTAAATAAAGGTGTCCTGCAAAATTCATTTTATGACACAGATATTGTCCTAATACCTAGACCAGGAATAAATCAAAACAGAAATAAAATTACAGACCTGGTTCCCTAATGAATATTCATGGAAATTTAAATAAAATATTAGCTAAGATATTGCAGCAATTTATAATTGGAATGATACACTTGACTAGAAGAAATTTATATCAGACATGGCAACATGGTTCAGTATTAGTAAAAAAAACGAGTATATTTGACCTTATTAATGACAAAACTAACAGAAATCATATGATTATTTCAATAGAGGCTGAAAAGGCTTTTGCAAAATACAAAAGTAATTTCTGTTAAAAACCAAATGAGGTTTTCCTTAAAATTACTAGCAACATTTATCTTAAAGCATCAGCAAACAATGTATGTAATGGGGATAAATTAGAAATATTCCCAGTAAGATAAGGAGTGAAGCAAGGATAGCCATTATCGTTACTGTCATTAAATATTGTACTGGAAATGTTAACTTTAGAAAACAAGAGAAGAAAAATAAATTGAAGGAATTAGAATGGGCAAACAGGAAACATACCTCTTACTCTTTGTAGATGATATGATATATACTTAGTCAACCCTAGAAAATCATCTAAAAAAATCTACTCGAAACAATTAACAATATTAGCAAAATTACAGGATAAAAAATAAAATCACTTAAATCATCTCTATTTATTGTCAACAAACCCCAGCAACAAAAGATAGAAAAAGAAATTCCATTTACAATTTAAAATTGTATGACAAAAAAACCCAGGAACTATATTAACAAAAGTAAAAGAAAATACAAATGGATAAATACAAAATGATAAAAATTCTCTCAGATCTTCAATTGGGCAAATGCATAAAGAAAGTGATTCCCTCAAATCCTCAATTGGGGAAATGGAAAACTTCAAAAATGGAATTGACAACTGGAAAAGGAGTTGAAAATTCTTCTCTAAAAATAAGAATGGATTTGCTGGAAACTAGTGACTTCATGAGATAACAAGATTCTGCTAAACAAAACCAAAAGCCTGAAAAAAAAGAAGAAAATGTAAAATACCTCATCAACAAAACCAGTGACCTTGAGAACAGACCAAGAAGGGACAACCTGAGAATTACTGGCCTTCCTGAAAATGTTGAAGAGAAAAAAATCTGGACTTAATATTACAGGATTTAATGATGGAAAAATTGCCCTGATATCATGGAACCAGAGGGTAAAATAGTTATTGAAAGAATACTTTGATCCCTTCTGGAAACAGATCCTAAAATGAAAATACCAAGGAATATTGTGGCCAAATTCCAGAACTATCAGATAAAAGAGAAAATCTTGCAAGCAGCCAGAAAGAAACAATTTAAATACCAAGGACCCACAGTAAGGATTATGCAGGACCTGGATGCATCATCATTAAGGGATTGAAGGGTCTAGAATGAGATATTCCAAAGAGTAAGGGACCTTGGAATGTAGCCAAGAATCAACTATCCATCACTGTTGAACATTCTCTTCCAGGTGAAAAGATGGGCATTTAACAGAATGAGAGACTGCCAAAATTTCCTGATGAAAAGACTAGAGTGAAATAGAAAAATTTGGACATCAAACAGAAGGTTCAAGAGACCAAGAAAAGGTTAAAAAAAAGTAATGAAAAAAACCCTACTTTCCAATAAAATGAAACTGGTTATATCCCCACCTGGGAGACAGATTCTCATAATTTTTGAGAATTGTAATGTTATTAGAGAGAATATACTTAGCCAAAAGTGATGGACACTCATGACCTTTCTGTGACTCAGACAGAATGATTTAAAAACTATACCTCCATAAAAAGGAGGAAAGTAAGACGAGAAGTTGGAGGAGACTGAATGGGGTAAATCGCATTACATTAAGAGGTACAAAAGAGATTTATTCCAGGGATGCAGGGTTGGTTGAATATTAGGAAAATTCATAGTATAATGAATTATATCAATAGCAAACCTACAAGAAATCATCTGATTATGTCAATAGATGCTGAAAAAGATTTAGACAAAATACAGCACCCATTCATATTAAAAACACTAGAGAGTGTAAGAATAAATGAGTTGTTCCTTAGAATAATAACCAGTATCTATCTGAAACTGTCAACAAGAATTATATGCAATGGAGATAGGCTAGAGTCATTCCCAATAAGATCAGGGGTGAAATAAGTCTGCCCATAATCATCACTACTATTCAATATTGTATTAGAAATGGTAGCTTCAGAAATAAGAGCGGAAAAACAAATGGACAGAATTAGAATTGTGCAGGAAGAGACAAAACTCTCACTCTTTGCAGATGATATGATAATATACCTAGAGAATCCCAAAATGTCATTTACAAATACTTGAAATAATTACCAACTTTAGCAAAGTTGCAGGATACAAAATAAACCCTCATAAAACCTCAACATTTGTATATGTGACTAGCAAGATACTGCAGAAAGAGCTGGAAAGAGAAATACCATTCAAAGTAAACACAGACAATATAAAATACCTAGGTGTCTACCTGCCAAGGCAGACTCAAAAAGTTTTTGAAAACAATTACAAAACACTTCTCACACAAATAAAATCAGATTTAAATAACTGTGCAAACAAAAGCTGCTCTTGGATAGGTGGAGCTAATATAAGAAAAAGGACAATTCGAACAAAACTAAACTACTTGTTTAGTGCCCTACCAATCAAAATTCCAAAAAGTTACTTTAATGATTTAGAAAAATATTTTTAAGCAAATTCATATGGAGGAAATAAGGCAAGAATTTCAATTAATTCAATGAACAGAAGTACCAAAGAAGGACACTTAGCCTTAACAGGTCTAAAATTACATTATAAAGCAACAGTCATTAAAACTGATATGGGCAAAGAAAAAGTGTGGTGGACCAGTGGAATAGACTATATGCAGTTGCAGGATATTATTATAGCAATCTGCTGTTTGATCAAATCAAGGAGTCCAGTTATTGGGATAAAAACTCTCTCTTTGAGGGGGCGGAGCCAAGATGGCTACAAAAACAGATCCTGTCTTGGGGCTCTCTCATAAAATTTATAAAATAAGGACTCTAACTTAATTTTTGAGAGACAGAACCCAGAGAGGGACCCAGGGAGGCAGTTCTCCTACTCAAGGTAACCTGGAAAAGAGCAGAAAGACTCTGTTCCCCGGGGTTGGAAGGTCAGCCCCAGAGCGATGGCGCGCCAGAGCAAAAGAACTTCAGCTTCCCGGAGGCAGCCCCAGGGCGCTGGAAGCCAGCTCACAGCAGCGAGGGAGTTTCCTGAGCTACACCTCGGGGAGCACCGAGCACAAATTGGGGTAAGCACGTGAAGCCCAGCCCTCAGGGCACAAGAGCCACGGCAGCCCAGATCCAGGAACAGAAGGAGGCAGAGCCAGTAAGCAGGAGCCCCCAGGGCATGAGCCCATTGAACCTAGGGAGGGGAGTGAAGAGAGAGACTGCAAAGATCTGTCCTCTGCCCCTGGAACAGGACTCTGGGGCTCTGACCACATTCAGATCCTGATTGCAGTCTAGGTCCCCCCATAGAACAGCAGGGCCCCTCTCCACCTCAGCCCCATGGCAAAGTGGGTCACATATTCACAGATCAGGAAGATGGACAGAGCCTCACGCACTGAGACCCCTGTGGGAGTGTCTCAAAAGCTCAGGAATCACCCCAAAACCAGGCTCAAGCTGGGAAAATGAGCAAGCAGAGAAATAAGAGAAAGACCATTGAGAAACATTTTGCATATGAGCCCAAGAAGGATCAAAATACTCAGTCTGAAGATGAGGAAGTACAAGCTCCTGCATCTAAAGACTGTAAGAAAAACAGAAATTGGGCTCAGGCTATGACAGAGAATGAAAGAGACTTTGAAAATCAAATGAGGGAGTTAGAAGAAAAACTGGGGGAAAAAAAGGAGAGAGATGCAGGAAAAACATGAAAATGAAGTCAGCAGCCTAGTCAAGGGGATTCAAAAAATGCTGAAGAAAACAGCATGCTAAAAACCAGCTTAGGTCAAATGGATAAAACAGTTCAGAAAGTTAGTGAGGAGAAGAATGCTTTAAAAAGCAAAATTGGCCAGAAGGAAAAAAAATATAAGAAAAATCTCTGAGGAGAACAAATCTTTCAGAAAAAGAATAGAACTAAGGGAGATTGATGAATTTACCAGAAATCAGGATTCAATAACTTCAAAACCAAAAAAATGAAAAATTAGAAGAAAATGTGAAATATCTCATTGAACAAACAACTGATATGGAAAACAGACTTAGGAAAGATAATTTAAAAATTATTGGAATACCTGAAATTGATGATCAGGAAAAGAGCCTTGACATGATTTTCAAAGAATTACTACAGGAAAATTGCCCTGATATTCTAGAAGCAGAGGGCAAAATAGAAATGAAGAGAATCCAACTGATCTCCTTGAGAAAGAGATCCCAAAAAACTAACCCCTAGGAATATTATAGCCAAATTCCAGAACTCCCAAATCAAAGAGAAAATATTACAAGCAGCCAGAAGGACATTTTAAATATCATGGAGCTGCAGTCAGGATCTCACAGGACTTAGCAGCAACTACACTGGAAGCTCATAGGGCTTGGAATATAATATACCAGAAGGCAAATGAGCTTAGAATCAACTACCCAGCAAAAATTAATGTCTTCTTCCAGGGAAAATGATGGACTTTCAATGAACCAGGGGAATTTCAAATGTTCCTGTTGGAATGGCCAGAGCTGAACAGAAGGTTTGATCTTCAGATACAGGACTTGGGTGAAACATAGAGATTGGAGAAGGGGAAAATGTGAGGGACTTAATGATGATCAACTGCATGTATTCCTGCATAGAAAAATGACACTGATAATACACATATGAACCTTCTCAGTTAATAGAGCAGATAGGAGGAGCTTTTATAGTTGAAGCACAGGAGAAAGCTGAATTTGAAGATAAAATATGGTATAAAATGGAGTCAATAGAAAAAAGGGAAATGTAATGGGGGAAAGAAGAAGGAGAGGGGGAATAGACCAAGATATTTCATATAATAAGATTTTTTCTTTATTACAATGGACAATTGCAATGATATGGAAAAGTGGAAGGCAAGGGGGGAATGAGGGAATCTTTCCTCTCATCAGAGGTGGCTAGGAGAGGAAACAGCATATATACTCTATGGGGTATAGGCATTTGGAGTAAGAAGGAGGGGATGTGAGTGATGGAGGAGAGAATGGACCATGGGGGCAGAGTGGTCAGATATAACACATTTTCTTTTTTACTTCTTGCAAGGGGCTGGGATTGGAAGGCCTGTCCAAGACCATAGGGCCAGGTGGATGCTGGGCCTAAGGGGTGTTATGGGGGCTCATGGCCTTTTGGCCCCAGAGCCGGGGATGTATCTGCTGCACCAGTCAGCTACAATACAGCAGAGTCAGAGTGAACGGAGAGAGAAAATATAATACATGATAGTGGAGAAATACCAAAGGAGGGAGTTGCGATCAGCAATGGCAATAGTGGACAAATATGGAAGTAACTTTTGCCATGGACTTATCATAAAGAATGTGATCCACCTACGACAGAGTTGTTGGTGTTGGAACAAAGACTCAAGAACATTTTTTAATTATTATTATTTTTGGGGAGGATGCAGGGCAAATGGGGCTGGATGGCCTGCCTGGGGCTACATAGCAGGGTGATCGCTGGGTGTCTCAGACTGAATTTGGACCTGGGTATTCCTGGCTCAAGGGCCAATGCTCTGTCCGCCACCCAGCCACCCCTATTATTATTACTATTTTATTTTATTTTGGGTCTTTTTCCCCCTTTTTTTGGTTTTTGTAGGGCAGTGGGGTTGGGGTGGCTTGCATGTCACACAGCTGGGTGATTGTTGGGTGCACGGGGCTGGATGTGGGCTTGGGTGCTCATGGCTCCAGGGCTGGTGCTCCATCCATTGTGTCACCTGGCCATACCTATAATTATTACTATTATTTTTTTAATTTTAATTTTTTTCTCTCCCCTTTACTTTTTCGCTCAAGCAAGTCTATATTTATGGGGGGAGGGGGGTATTTTGTTTACTCTTAAACAAGAATATTTTATTAATGTAAAAAACCATTATTTGTACAAAATGAGAATAAATATTAAATAAATAAATAAACAAAAAAAATTTAAAAAACTCTCTCTTCAATAAAAACGTGTTGGTAAAATTGGAAGTCAATATGGAAGAAACTTGGATTAGACCAATACCTGATACCCTATACCAAGATAAGTTCAAAATGAATATGGGATTTAGACATAAAAATTATTATAAGCATAGTTAAAGATCAAGGAGTGCTATACCACTCAGATCTATGGAAAGGGAAGCCATTTATGACCAAGGAAGAGATGGAGAACCTCATTAAAATCAAACTAGATAATTTTGATTACATTAAATTAAAAACTCTTGCACAGACAAAACCACAGTTACCAAGATTAAAAGAAATGTAGTTAATTGGGAAACAATTTTTACAACTAGTATTTCTGCCAAAGGACTAATCTCTAAAATATAGAGAGAATTCCATCAAATTTTAATAAAAAACAAGTCATTTTCCAATTGACAAATATTCAAAGGATATGCAGAGCCAATATACAGATGAGGAAATCAAAGCAATCCCTAGTCATATGAAACAATGATCTAAATCAATACTTAATATATAAATGCAATTTAAAGCATCTCTGAGTTACTATCTCACACCTCTCAGACTGGCCAATATGACCAGAAAGGACAATGAAGGGATGTGGGAAATCTGGGACAGTAATGCACTGTTGGTGGAGCTGTGAAGTCATTCAAACTTGCTGGAGAGCAATTTGGACTTATGTATAAAAGGCAACAAAAATGTGCATACCC